>NW_009937544.1:0-7389 GCF_000696875.1 Nestor notabilis
TTGCCGGCTGGGCTTGAACCACGACACAATACCATTTAGATTTCATAAAAGAGATGCAAAACCAGGAACTTCTGGAAAGGAAAACAGCTGATTAGTGTTTGCATTAGTTGTCATTTGCAGCAGAAAACTCTGAGGTCATCTCTTAAAGCCTTTAAATTCAGAGCAGATGCCATTTTTTTATTTTCGTACAAGAACTAAGTGTGTACCTGTTCTTATTCCTTTTTCATCCTCCATAAAGAGAGGCCACTGTAACAAACTAAAACACTGTGTAATCATTTTTTCCTATTTTCAGTTCAGAATCTATACCTTCTACCCAAGCTTTTAAAGTAAGGAATTAAAATCCAAGCACAGTAGGTTTCTTGAACACTGGAATGAGGATTCATATTTTACTTTTAACTTTTAACCTATTTCTTTATTCAAAGCTATATTCATGAAAAAATTGTCACCAACATTCCCTCATGCTACCTCTTTAGATCCAGGCTATCCAAATAAATTTATAGGATTCAATACTGTATTCATTGCATGAATACACAGTATTGCATAGATAATATTTACAAACTTTTAAAAACTTACTCCATAAAATAAAAACATAAAAATAAATAAATTAAAAAATTATTCAGGACCTTTGTCAGACAAAATCTTTGCAAGTTTTCAAGCAATTTTTCTATTAAAGAAAATATTTTACAGGATTCAGAAGGAATAAACTTTCCCCTTACTTTTGGAGTTTATTGGTCAGGAACAGTACTTTATATTGCTTTGAAATAGCTGTTAGGGTTCCTTTGTCCTATATTCCCATGCCTAAAATCTCTCTGTGAGTTAATATTATTTTAATAGTTTTAAAATAAAGCCTCGTTTGCTAGTTCTTCATGTTGCACCTCTCAAATCTACCCCCAGCTAGTTATCTTGAGCTGTATAGGAACCAAGTGTGATTGTGAAAGGTTCTTTTCTGAAGGCTTGCATCATTTCACCTGTGAAGAAAATGGTACACATGCCAGCTCTTAGTGTAAATATGTAAATTTAACTCTTATTCAATAGTGGTTGAAATTAAATAAATCCTTGCATTTCAATCAGAGGTTTTTCCTAGTTACCTGGAAATTTTGAAAAATGTCCCTGTGCTGTATCCTAGTCCCTAGCTGCTATTGATTTTATCTAGTTTTGTGTTATTTCCTGTATCTGGAAAGGTCTGTTGGTCTATTTAAATCAGAGTATCTTCCCAACTGGTCAGTTTTCCCTGAGGTTTTGCTAAACGTATTCCAGATAAGTTTGTTATCTTGGGCCAAATGATTGATACCACTCTTGTAAAAAAATGCATGATTGTTAGGCAATAATTTTAACTCTGGAGCAACTCCATATTTTATGGATATGAAATAAGCCCCTGATGTGCTCTAAAATTCACAGGGTGAGAGTCTCAGCTCCTGTAAGCCCAGATGTACTTTCAAAAATTATGGATTTTTTATCTTAAGTTACTTCCAGATCTATTCCAATATGACAAAGACAGGGATATCTTCAAAGAAGCTATACACTCCAACTCTGTTTGAAAGACTTCTCCAAATATTTATAAATAACTCTTTTCTTTGCTTTTTCAGCTAAGATTAGCATGTGACTTTAATCAAATGGACTTCAGTAATCTTCACACCTCTCTTCTATAGTGGTCTGTTAAGATGTTAAGACTTGTGAAGCTTTGTAAGTTTCATATATGTTGTTTTCACTGACAGTGGCAATTTCCAGCATACAGTAGCTCCACATATAGGAATGACTCGGACCCGAGAGAATTAAGTGGAAGCGTGTATTTTAACATTGCTGTCCACTGTCCTAAAGAGAATTAAATTGTTTAAATATGAATGCATCTTTAATATTTAGCAAAGGGTCTGAACATTCCAAAAGCTATTGTTATATATCAGTTTTCAGGAGATCTTAATCTATACAGCTGAGACTGGACCACCAGGTAGAAAGGATAAGTGGCAGTCTAAACAGTCAGCAGATGTACAAGAAAAAATTGAATGTTGCCAGACATTAAGCTATTCTCAAACAGCAAGGGGGAATGAGGTTCTGTTGTGTACTTTGAGGATGGTATACTTATCTTCTGCATTAAGAATCGGTAGATAAAATGCACAAGTGGTCCAGAACTCAGGATTCTTTGTACTCCAGGAGTATCAAACACACAGAGTATAAGATTTGTAATCTTACAACTGCATTTTATGTTCAAAAGATAGGTCCCTGGAGCTTTCTCAGACTAACACTGCATTAGTAAACTGATCAGGATGTGGACACAGGCTGTAGGTGTGGCTTTCGATACTGCTTATGTGAACAAATAGCAACTATCTTCAAAGAAATGCCAAGGAATGGCTCAGGGAGTAGGATGGACTGAGGACTGTTCCTAGGAGGAGGATTTTTCCCGCTATGCATGATAGTCATCCAGTTTAGGAGACCAAAAGAGACAGAATTTATTCAAATTATTATAACCTGAGCTATATTAGTTTTACGATGGGAAGGAGAGTTCTGTTTCCATGTCTAAGTGGATAAGCAAGGTTGTGGAGGTAGCCATGATGCATGTAGTCATCTAATATTACCATAAATTATCCTTCAATTACATAAGTGTCTGTGTCTCAAAAATACCTTAACATTTTGTCTCATAGGAACATACACTAAAAATTTATAAGCCTATAATTAATAGAACCTCCCCAGTAGGAATGAGAAGACCTTTCTATGCCATATTATGGAATGTCTGTGGTTTGTAAGATTTCATGAATTATTACCTCATTTTCAACATAAACCAGTAGGTCCTATAAGTTTTCCTAGTATGCACATTTCTATACTCCATTTTTATACATATTATACAAATAATAAGTTGAGTTTGAATTTTTCTGCTACTGTTTTGAAAATATAAGTCATCATATAGGTCATGATCCCTGGGTTTAATTAGGTGACCATACTGAAAATATTTTATAAAATGACTTAGATAAATAAAACAAGGTCAAACTGCTAACTTATTTTACAGAGGAGAAATGTACTCTGTGTAGTTTTTCCTAGCAAGGCACGTAGGTTGCAATAACTTGTACCAAAAGGAGTTACAACAATATTGTGAAGTAGAAGATTTCACAATGTTATGTACAATTTTAAAGGAGAAAAATCTAATTTGCCTGTAATTTTGCTGTCTGGAAATGTTTGTTGATGATTTATCTTATTGTTCCAGTTGGAATCAACTGTGAAGGTAAATTGCTGAAGAAGCAGTTTACTAACCTAGTTTATTCCCATTAGACAGCACTGCCTTATAATGAGTAATGGGAAAACAACTCTCATTTTTTATGCATGATGTATCCATTTATGTAGCCTTTACAGCCCCAAATATATATATATATATGTCTGCTTCTGTGAATACTGTGGCCGTTCTGTTTTAATCTTGATTAAACTAAATTTCTATACTTAAAGTGTCACTGACGTTTTTCATAGTCATGTAAAATGCTTGAAAGGCAGCATAAAATTACTAAACCTCATGTTAAAAATATAATCTTTAAAAATTAATTTCGTGCTTTCTTTGTAGAACAAGGATGATCTCAATTAGACTGGCTTAAGTAAACATTTCATCATGCAAAATTTTGCAAAATTTTCTATTAAGCTATCAAATCAAAAAAGAAACAGAGGAAATCTCAGAGTGAACAATCCCTTGGAATACCGTGGCTCTTGCAATCAATCAAGGTTTGAGGACTTTCTAAACCAGAAGGTGTACCTCTACCACTGTTTGTTAGCTACCTGTGTACTCATCCTCCCGAAATTTGTCTAATCCTTTCTCAAACTCCAACTCAGGAGTTAGTTTTGGGACATTTTGGGAGGTTTTGGGATGTTTCTTCTTTTTGACATTCACAATATCCCAAGATAATGAGCTCTACAATTACAATACTACGATTAGAAGTTGCACAGAAATGTGTACAACTTGTTAAATGTGAAGACATTTTTTGATTTAGAAGTGCAAGATCTGTCCAGAAGTTCAACTAGGCCTGCTGCACATGTTCATTTTCATTGATGAAGGACAGGATGCTCAGACAAGACCTGGAGAAAGAATGCAGGACAGAACGGTCAACATTAAATATTTAAATACAGAGAATAATCTGGATAAAAAGAAAATCATGTAGGATGATTCAAAAGCTTTACTTATATTTAAACAGACTTGTTGAACCAGTCTGTCAAGCAGGTTGCCTAAATGTCCTTGTCATAATTCCAGCCTGGAGGCTGGAATATCGCCCACAGGGAATGTGTTTACACCTCTCACCTCCCCACAGGCTCTTATGCAAGCAAATTATGTAAAGATTTAAAGAAAAGTCTATTTATACTCACTCTCACACTATTCTTTTTCACAACTGAGAATATTTTCTTTCACAAGAAACATACAGTGCTGGGTGAGAACAGGATGAGGAAGGTAACAACAAAATATAGGCAGTTGGGAATGGTTCAGATGAGATCCAGAGTAAGAGCAGGCAATGAAGAGACAGTATGTCAGAAGGCTGCCAAAAATGGCAGGATCTTACAGACGAAAGATCTGTCTCACACAATCTGCCTGGGGGACATAACAAGCAAAAGGAATGTGAAGGAAGGGGCAGTGTGATAAGTTCATGTTGCTTCTTCTGATCTAAAAGTAGGATGGTGTTCCCTGAGAGATAAATGCATTATTCAGAAGCCATATCAGGCCTTGGCCAAGGCTGGACTTGAGGGTGTATATAGAAGTATGCATGCAGAAGAACCCATTTCATTGTTAGTTGCTTACTTTTACAAAATGCATTAGTGGAGAGTGGGGAGGTTTTTCATGTTGCTAACTTCAGTGGCATTTTTTTAAAAGGAGACATTGACATACTTACCTCAGCTTTTTTTGTAAGGGTGGGGGAAGATGATGGGGGAAAAAGGAGAGAAAAAAAACACTTTTTCTTCCCTTCATGTAGAGGAGGGAAAGGCAAACTTAATTTAGAGACTGAATCATGAAATACCAATGCACTATGCTATCACTTTTGTTTGTTTTTCAGGCCAAAAATAAACTGAGATGTAGGCCCTGAAGTGCAATGAAAATAGAAAAATATTGTAGCCTACAATGGTAAGCTTAATGGTAGAGAATAGGGTATGTAAAGTTAAGATGGAAAGCAGATGATTAGTCATGTCCAGTGAGGAGGTCAAAATTTGTGGGCACCAACATTTTAGTATTATTACTTTTTTATATATGTTAATAAAATAATAACTGAGTGGTATAATTTATTTACAGTATACAGAGAAATATTTCACACACTGTGTAAAATCCATGATGTTGAAAGTTTAATTCTGCCTTCTGAGCTCTACAACTCTTGTTTCTCCTGGATATTTCAGCATCTTATTGCAAGTTTTCTTCAGCTTGTTTACTGAATCTTCATTCTGCTTACTCAGGAGATTTTTAAACCAGAGCAAGCAGACTAAAAATTCTCTAAATAAACCGAAGAAAATGCAAGATAAGGAGTTAGTGTTCAAAAAGTAAGAAGAGCTGCAAATACCTTGGCAAGGAATTAACTCTTCATATGTTAACTCTTATTAACTCTTTATATGTATGTATATACATATACACACATACACATATGCTATATGCATGTGTGCTTTCATCATGTGCATTAAGCAGATTTTATACACAGTGGCAGGCATGGTTTGTCCTACATACCATGCATAGCAGTGCATCAGCCATTCACTATTTCCCATTTAAATAGGAAAGCCGTAAGTAAACTGCTGACAAAGACAAATCATCACAGACAGGCTTAGTGGCTGCCATTGTATGTAATTAATTTAAATATAATACAACTGAGTAGAGGGGAGAGCAAAGTCTCAGTATTTTTTAATCCAATTATTCTCATATGTGTACAAATGTAGAAACATCCTCCTAAAAACAGATTAAGAAACTATAAATAGAGTCGAAGAGGAATACATTTTAAATGTTCTGTTACTTTCCTTTTGGAAGGTTCATTGCACTGAAATTGGCTTTTGTGGGGTCTTAAGGAATAAAAAGCTCCCTCATGCACCATTTTTAATTCTCTCTTCATCTGTAAAAACAAGCCAAGAAGTGGTTTAATTTACTGTTGATCACTGGGGAGAAAAAAAAAAGGAATGCAAAATTTAAATGATACTCACACATAAAGTTAATAGCTTTTATCACTCTCAGAAGGAAATTCTAGAGGAAATATTACTTCATATAATATACAGCCTGCTTTCAGCTTTATAGTCCCTATAGTAAAGGAAGTATACTGCAAATATGCAGACATATTATGACGTAACAGGTATCTCACCAAGGCGACAGCAGCAGGTCTAATGTGTATTGGGTTTTACTGCACAGATTTATTCAGTGCTTTTCATGCATAGATTTGTCTTTAACCTGTAACAGCTAGCAAAGGCAAAATGCAGACAGGTTGGGAGTTAGAGGCTTAGAGACCAGAAGTCTCCCAGAAAGTGAGTGACAGATCTCCAGAGTCCTAGTCTAGTGCACTTACTTGCACACTGCTTCTTCCAAGGGAAAACAAACAAACAAAAGGAAACACAAAGGAAAGCTGAAGCAACACACTGGCATGAAATAAAATCTTCACATTTTGATCAAAATCCATCTGATGAGCAATTGAGGTAAAACCTGGGAAACTATTTGTCAGAGTTCATGAAGAGTAGTAGAATCACAGAATGGTTTGAGTTGGAAAGGACCTTAAGATCATCTAGTGCCAACCCCCTGCCATGGGCAGGGACACCTCGCACTAAACCATGTCGCCCAAGGCTCTGTCCAACCTGGTCCTGAACACCGACAGGGATGGAGCATTCATGACATCCTCGAGTAACCTATTCCAGTGCCTCACCACCCTCACTGTAAAGAACTTCTTTCCTATATCTGATCTAAACTTTCCCTGTTGAAGTTTGAAGCCATTACCCCTTGTCCTGCCACTAGAGTCCCTAATGAAGAGCCCCTCCCCAGCATCCTTATATGCCCCCTTCAGATATTGGAAGGCTGCTATGAGGTCTCCACACAGCCTTCTCCAGGCTGAACACCCCAACTTTCTCAGCCTGTCTTCATACAGGATGTGCTCCAGCCCTCTTATCATCCTTATGGCCCTCCTCTGGACTTGCTCCAACAGCTCCATGTCCTTTTTATGTTGAGGACACCAGAACTGGACACAATACTCCAAGTGAGGTCTCACCAGAGCAGAGTAGAGGGGCAGGATCACCTCCTTCAGCCTGATGGTGACACTTCTTTTGATGCAGCCCAGGATACGGTTGGCTTTCTGGGCTGCAAGTGCACGCTGAAGCTGGCTCATGTTAAGCTTCTCATCAACCAACACTCCCAAGTCCTTCTCCGCAGGGCTGCTCTGAATCTCTTCTCCGCCCAGCCTGTAGCTGTACCTGGGGTTG
>NW_009937545.1:0-709 GCF_000696875.1 Nestor notabilis
CGGGGTCCCGGGTTAAGTAGGTGTTTGCTACCTGTTGAGAGCCTCCCCTCCTGCCAGGCCCGTGTCTGCGGGGCAGAACCAACACTGAGGACACCGCGAGTGAGGGTCTGACCAGGGCGGCGTGTTCTGCAGCTGGATGTACTCGTGGATGAGCTTTTGGGGGGGTAAACGTGGGATTTTCCCACTCGGATGATAGGGCGCTGCTAAGGAGGAGCAGCTCTTCCTTTGGCTCAGAAGCCCTTAACGCTTCCCCTTTTCTGAAGCGTGTTCCAGCGGCAATACCAAGTATGGTCCTTGAATTACTGTTAGTAGTATGAGAGCTAGTTGGATCTTGCACGTTTTGGACACTGTGTTACAGTCAGTACTCGTTTTTAATGTTCTAGGTTTGTTGGGTTTTCTTTATTATTTCTTAGATACTAGGTGGTCACATGTCAAAAGACAGGCTTTTGTAAAAGGCTGATAGTTTCTCGTAGTGGCAACTTCTCCTTTTTGTGGTATACATCACAGATGAATAAGGCTAATAGCATGTGATGTGGGATGTGAATGTGAAGGAATCATAGAATGGGTTGGGTTGGGAAAGACATTAAAGCTCATCCAGTTCCAACTCCCTGCCATGGGCAGGGACACCTCGCACTAGAGCAGGTTGCTCCAAGCCCCTGTGTCCAACCTGGCCTTGAAAACTGCCAGGGATGGGGCATCCACAGCTTCT
>NW_009937545.1:740-22393 GCF_000696875.1 Nestor notabilis
TGAACCCGTCCAGGGTTGGGGCATCCACAGCTTCTCTGGGCACCCTGTGCCAGCGCCTCAGCACCCTCACAGGGAAGAACTTCTGCCTTAGATCCAACCTGAACTTCCCCCGTTTCAATTTGAACCCATCATTCCTTGTCCTATCCCTGCAGTCCCTGATGAAGAGTCCCTCTCCAGCATCTCTATAGGTCCCCTTCAGATACTGGAAGGCTGAAAACATATCTTCGACAAACTTAATATGTCTTATGCTATTTTAATTTCTTTTTGCATAAAGGTCATTTTGGCAGGTGATCCAGTAAAACACCAAGCTGACAAAGTTGGGTGGTTTTCTTCCAGAGCTTTCTCCCCTAACCCCGTACCTACCCATAAAGATGTATGCTACATGCAGTTGCATTTCCTTTGGCGTATCCAAGCCATGAGCAAGTGTCCTAATAACTGACACTTCTTTCTTTTTTCCCCCACCAAACTAAATGGAAGAGAAAAACAAAAATAGTATAAACTGCAGCAAGTTTTTTTCCTGTACCAGATGTTTGACAGTAGTACAGTATTGATCTGTTTGGGCAGTTTTCCTTATGGAGCTAATCAGAAGGGCATGGAGCGGTGTTTGGTCAGATGGCATCTCAAAATATTGAACATACATGTATATGAAGCATCTGGAAGGCTTGGAATATCTGGAAATCTTGAGAGGGCAAGGGAAGAGTGGAACTAATACTCTTGTAGTGGCTTATTTCTATCCTTTAGGGTTGTGATTAAAACCAATAGCAATTCTTCATGCAATTAAGTAGAATTTGTGTGGAGTAGCAGTTACATTTGCAAAATATGTTTAAATTATCTACTGTTCTGGATGTGTATCGATTGAGCAGATGTATTTATAGTATGACTTCTGTTAATGTGCCTGTAAACTAAGGAGTAGAGAGGAGAACACTGAAAAGAGAAGGCACTGGCTTGTAAACAAGATACAGTCAGACTTCATTAAGAGATTAATTGCTACACTTGGATACAGAGGTTTGGGAAAGGAACAACATACTTTATGTTGCCTTGGGTATTATATGGGTGTTTGTGGTATGTAAACCTGTCCTGTAGTGCATAAAATTCTTAGGTTAATGCTGCGTAATCAAATAATGCTTCTGGACTAACTCTTCTGAAAACCTTAAGGAATTCTAAAATACTAACAGCTCAAAGTGTTGTAGTTAAGCCCATCTAAATGCCTCTGCTCGTAGGAGGCTCCAGCCTTGAGAAAAAGACTAGGGAGTAAAACATCTCCTTCCCTGCCCTCTCCCACATCCCTGGCTTTCCTTCTTATTTTCCTCCACTTGACCTTGGTGCTCATGAGACACTTCGCTGGGCGGGTTGGATGTGCTAAACTGGCAAACTAAACTCCTCTGTTTTGGAGTTGAGGTGGGAATTGTGTCAGGGCGGAAGGAGGGTGAAGCTGAGGTGGAAGTAAAAGAAGAGGGAGAATGGGACCCTCTCCTTTGGCTCACCCTTAGCTCCGCATATAAATCTGTTTCAATTTTTAAGGAATCTAGAATTTTATCAGTTTTGATTGAATTGTGTGGCTTAAAAAGCAAATAGAACTTCCTTGACTGCAGGAGTATCTTGCTTAGAAACAAAACCAAGCCAACAAACCCCAAAGAAACAAAAAAGCCCCTCACCAAACCCACAACACTGTTTTTTTGGAGGGGAGCAGGGTGTATGCTGTTTATATTGCCAGTAGAGTAGCTCTAGTATCTTATTAGCAATGCATTTATTATTCTGTGCATTTATCCTGTTGTATTCATTCTTATCTGATACTCATCTCTGTGATATTAGGGTAAGCTGGGATGTTCTTACTCTATACTCTTCACTCCTTCATAATCATCTGAAACTCCATAGCCTTCTGTTTTCTGGTTTGTGACACCCTCACATGTCTGAAGGAGGGAAAGATTTGGGTGAGTGGCCGTTTGACAGTGTTACAGCACTGTCCAGAGTAGTTCCTGGGAAAAGGCAGAGTGGGAATTAATGCTTGGATTGAACAATACAGTTGAGGGTCAGAGCCTGCTGACTCACATATGCACAAAATAGCAGAAAGGATACGTACCTGTGTCTTGTGGTGTATTAGAAACACATTAAAAAGGAAGAGTAGTCAGAAAATAGTAACTAATGGAAGAAGAGAAGGAAACGGAAGTCTCCTGTAGGCATTAATGGATGAAGTTTTATGAGAAATCCTGGCTTTGATTTATGTTTGGTTTTATTTTGTTCACACATATCGGTAATGACTGTCTATTAGATAGACCTGTCAAAATTTTGTGGAGTTGACCAAATACCTATTTCATTATCAGCTCTTCATGTCAGGTGTTTGGAAGCATATCATAGTATTATTTACTTACCCACAGCAATGTCTTATTTAGAAACTAATTCTTACAAAATCTTTAATTCAAGATCCTCAAATACAAGGAATATAATAACAAACCTGGTCATCTACTAATAAGCCATTTTGTAACTAGTAGAGCATTAATGCTGTGGTACATATATATATATACACACACACACAATGGAGGGAAGATATGATAATCTCACATAGATATCTAGTGTATTCAGTCAGCCTGTGCTCAAACACAGAACCAGTCTGTAGTTCAGAATTTACTGTACAGAAAAATACAGTATTACATGTTCCCCTTCACCCCACTGCAGTTTGTCCAGTTTCCTGTACCCCGAAATAGGAGAACTGATGTTTCCACTGGTTTTCTTCATCTCCACAGGTTAATTGTCCCTCTCTGCCCTGTTCATGTAGGTAGGCAGTTGTGTGCAAAGTGTTTCCAGTTGTAGCTAGAGGCTCAGGTCTGGGGATATGCATGGAAGCATGGCTTGGGAAATGTGATACTGTTTTCCACATGTTCTTCCAGGCTCCAGCAAATTGTGGGCTAGAAAAATATGAGCCTTCCATGAAACTGGATTAGTTTATTCTTCGGTGAGTGTAGATTTTTTAGATTAAGTTCTACATTTGTTTATATTCTAAATGCATTCAGTGAATTTCTCTTCCCTTCTCTTAGTCGGGAATCAATGTGTATTTTTGGCAGCTCGGAGACTGTGTCAGGAAGATCTGCTGCTCAAAGGCAAATTATCTCTTTGTTTGTTTTCTGATCCAGTCATCAGATTAAAGGCATCAAATTACAGTAATATGGGTCAGGTCTCTCCAGATCACTCAATTTTTTTATGAACTTTGTTCGATCTTAACCCTATCACCTTGTTTCCGAACTGAAGACTCTTATTTAGTCATTCTTCAGGTAGAATCCCAGACTGGTTTAGGTTGGAGGGGACCTTGAAGCTCACCCAGTTCCACCCCCGTGCCACGGGCAGGGACACCTTCCACTAAAGCAGGTTGCTTCAAGCCCCTGTGTCCAGCCTAGCCTTGAACACTGTCAGGAATGGGGCATCCACAGCTTCTCTGGGCACCCTGTGCCAGCGCCTCAGCACCCTCACAGGGAAGAACTTCCTAATGTCTAATTTCGGTCTCCCCTCTGTCAGGTTAAAGCCATTCCCCTTGTCCTGTCCCTACAGGCCCTTGTCCAAAGCCCCTCTCCAGGTTTCCTGTAGCCCCTTTAGGCACTGGAGCTGCTCTAAGCTCTCCCCTTGAGGAGCCTTCTCTTCTCCAGGCTGAACCAGCCCAGCTCTCTCAGCCTGGCTCCCCAGCAGAGCTGCTCCAGCCCTCGCACCATCTCCATAGGTGGCCTCCTCTGGACTTGCTCCAGCAGCTCCATGTCCCTCTTGTGCTGTTGCCCCAGAGCTGGATCAGGACTGCAGGGGGGGCTCCCCAGAGCGCAGCAGAGGAGGAGAATGCCCTCCCTCGACTTCTGGAGGCGCAGCCCAGCACACGGGGGGTTCTGGGCTCAAGTGCACACTGAAGCTGGGTCATGGGGAGCTTCTCGTCACCCAGCACCCCCAAGTCTTCTTTTCAGGGCTGCTCCATCCAGTCTCCACCCAGCCTGTGTTTGTTCATCCCCACAAGCCTCCTGGCATTTTTGCCTGACTTCCTCTTTCTTGGCTCCTGAGCTTGGAGGAGGTGATCCTTAAATATTAACCAGCTTTCTTGGGCCCCTCTTCTTTCCAAGTACTCCACCAAACAAATCCCTGAAGAGGTCGAAGTCTGCTCTCCTCAAGTCCATGGTACATGAAGTACATCAAAGCTATTTCATACTTATTGTTACATTTCCTGTCTTTTTCTGATTTTTCTTTTTCTACTTGTGTTAATTTCGAAATGGAGGAAGTTCCAGGACTGTGCATGATGATCCAGTTATGAGCAAACAGTGATTTCCCCCACACCCTGATACCTTTGTTCAAGATAGGCTTTTTTCCTTTTATATTCCCAATGTTCAGGCTGTGGTTTGAAAAGTGGTTGTTGAACTGGTGGTTTTATGAAGCAGTCATAATTAAAGTGTCTCATTCATGAGAGGCAGTGATCAGTTGGAGCCCAACTGATTTAGGATTGTTTTCCTTTGTCTATGTGTATATCTTAAATTTCTACATCAGATTTTGCATGTCAGTTGAACATTCATTCGGTCTTGAAGACCTGCAGCTCTCCACAGTTGGGCTGTGCCTTGACTATCCTAAATAACTTGAGAAACAGTTTCAAACTGTCACATCTCTGGTCATGTCATGTTTTTTGATCTTTGTTGCTGCTGTTTATTGATGTGTGGAACAGCATGTGTCCCAGCAGAACTTCAGTGACCATCACCATCTCTGGGAGCAGACCATATCTGTATTCTGGTTTCTTACTTGGTTATTTACCTATGGCTTATCTAGTATCTTCTCTCTTATTCCATGGCTGCTTTATTTCCTTAAGCATGTTCAGAGGAGAACTTAACCACTCTTTTGGAGACTGTGGCAAACTGTATAATTTAGATTTCCATTATCCATCTGCTTATTGATTTTCTCAAAGAACTTTTTAAAATGCATACCTGACATTTGATCACAGGCATGGGAGTTCCACACAGGATTTTGTTTTGTTTTGGTTTGTTTTTTTTTTTGCTGAGTGGCTCTGGCTGTCCTGATGTATGCCCAGCTCTGACAAGGTGCTCTGATTGATCCTTTCACTGTTTAATACAGCTACATGTATTACTATGAACCTAAGTGTTTCTGTTAGCTATTGATAGCTCCAAGGGAAATGGGGGCAAATAAGAGTCACAGTTAATAAACTAAAGAACTTTACTGCATTTTGTATCTGATTCTATACTTCTTTTAGACTGTTGGAGTTCTGACTTTTTCTGGAGAAGTACAGGATCTTAATGCTTGAAATTGACAGCACATTATTATTTTTACTCCATTGTGTTTGTTTCATGTGAACGAAATGCTAGCATTCTCTTACTGTACTTAAGAGCTAAATGTAAATAATTCTACTCAGAAAACAATTTTAAAATAGAATATTCCAGGAGAAAGTAACATCAAATGCAGTGATAATAATTCTCATAATTTTACCTTCTCTGGTCCTGGAATGAAAATCTCGTTGTTTTCTTATTGCTGATGTTTCTTTTGGTGGTAATACTTTTGCAGCCATCAGAATATGGTGAGTCAAGGTCTTCTGGTGTAATTGTTTTGTACTGTTCTTCTTAACAAAACTTTCCTTGTAATGTTTTGTTATCTTGTAAGATGACTGTTACTGTGTTGGAAGCTCAGAGGTAAGCACTGCAAAGGTTGCCCTTGGTAAGGGGTATAGTTTGTTACTGCATAGCAGACTTCATTAGCTGCTGCTGGGAAAAGGAGTACATCTATTGTCTCCAGTGCTAACTGCTTGTGAACTGTTTTAGGGAGCCAAACGGGCAGGAAACTGGCTATGACGGAAAATTTTGGTTTTAAAGAGTTGTTTTAAGAGGCTTTATTTCATTGAAACAGCTCGTTGCCACTGATCAACAGTGTTGTTCCGCCCTCACCACAACACAAAAAACTACCCCTTTAGGCAACACTTCCCTGAGTAGTTTTTCCTACATCTTTGAACTATGTTGTTGCTTTACAGAATAGATACTAAAGCATGGGCAATGAAACAATTAGTACCATTTTTAATTGCTCTCCATTTGAACCATAGAATATTATCACAGGGGACGTATTCTGAATCTGAGTAGAAATCTTAAAGATTGAGGGTTCCCCCCTTAACCAAAGTGTGTTGCTTCATTTAAATGAGTTAAATGGATTTTTCTACCAATTTCTTTTTTTTTCTGCACAATCCTTTTGTAGCTTATGTTGTGTTTTACCATGATGGTAACTGCTGAGTGATGTCCCTGTCCTTTTCTTGACCCATTAGCTTTTTAATGTTGTTTTTCCACCCTGTCCTGTTGAGGAGGAGTGATAGAGTGGCTTGGTGGGCACCTGGTGGCTAGCCAAGGGCAACCCACACATGAAGTCTATGAAAACTGCAGTCTCTCTGATTCCATGTGCAAATTTTAAAGTACTTGCAAAATTGGATTAAGTTTTTTAGGTTGTGCAACATTAAGTTCTTGTTATTATGCTCTGACCTTGCTTTACAAGAGTTATACCTGTTTCTTTGACAGCTTCTTAATCCTCAAAATTGCCACCTTTGAGGTTTAGGGCATCAAAAGTGTTAACTCCTTCTTTTCAAGGGTCCAGAAATGGATTAATGAGCAGTTAGCAGTATACAGACTTAAAAATGGTCCCTGAGTAACTTTGTTCTTGAACCACAGCTCTAGAAAAGCATGGCTTAATAATGTCTGTGTCAATTGGACAGTGTTTATTATCTGCTTCCTGATTTCAACAGCATGTATTCTTAATTAGGTACCTTAGTTAGCTTGTATCCCATAGGTAACTCATAGCAACCAAAAATAAGCAACGTTCAACCTGTTGAGGAAATCATCCTTTGGGAGGTAGGATGTTGAGTGTGAACTGCTTTGCAATACCTGATGAGTTTTTAAACAAAAAAATATCCTCTCTCTTCCTGGAAGACGAGATGGAAAACTTGTTGTGTCTCTTGCCTCCTGACAAGGAGCACACAAGTTGGAAACTTTGTAAAATTAAAAGCATCTATCTATAGGCTTACTTTTTCTTGAAGATAATAAGATCTTTTAGCAGACTAATTCCAGTCTTGAAGAATGGGAGGCTTGTGTATTTTTCTTTTAGCTTCAGAAAGGGCAGTTTAGAACATCCTTGAAAATATGTCAGAGCTTTGCTTTGTTACCTGTAGAATTGTCCTGACAGAAGCTTACCAGGACATAACCTAATAGCTTGCTGCCACTGATTAGTGACCATTCCTGTCTCTGTCCCTCTACTGGCCTTTCTTGCTTTGTGGATCATCTGCTGAGGACTTACACAAGCTGCTTTATTTTGCTAGCAAGGAACAAGAAGTGGTTCCTGGGCAGGGGAGTGAGGTGTGGAATCAAAATGCAGCATCGGCGAGTTAAAGCAGCTCCTTTAGGGGCCTAGTAAGCTACAGAACTGATTCTAAAAAGGAGAAACTTTGGGAAATGGGCTTGGAAGGAGCCTTTAACCCTTTCAGCCTTTCCACAGTTGTCTGTGCTTGTGTTAGGATCACAGAAAGAAGTAGATCTCGGATGTGATCCAAAAGATTTGACCACAGGCGCTAGTCCGTTCTAAGCAATAACGTCCATTTAATGGAATTGAAACTGTATGAAGTTGTTTAAGGCTGGTATAGAATGTGTGAAATAGACACAGAAATGCATAGACTAGAGAACAGTGCTATATCTAATTGGAAAGAGAATTAACAAATTATGTAGCCAGTCTTAAAGAATTCCCCTCTATATTTTAAAAATACTTGTTTTTAAAAAGAGTGCTTGCAAAGTTACTAGAATTATGTTTTAAAGTGCTTTTTTATCTGCTAAATCTTAAGTATAATTAATGCAAACTCTTTCTACATAGATGAATGTTTAGTAACTTTACTTACAGTTAAGATCTGTTAATAGGTACTTAATGCATAATACTGGCCTTTTTAATAGGAATCTTTGGAATAGGTTAACAGTACTTGTTGCTAACGCATACTGATCTGCTTAGTGGAAGTATTCCAAAGTGAACGTATTTGATGTAAAGGAAACTTTAAATGTATTTATTATTGGGCAAAGACATGGGATGTTTTAGAAACTTGATCCTGTGCATTTCGCTAAGCATGGTATTTATTGCTGACAGAAATTCTCCAGCTTAATTCTCTTTAGAGAGTTCTGTGACTGTCATGTAGTTTGGCTGTGTCATGTGCACGATTCACACCACATGAAGCCTTAATGACTTGTTTCAGGTTTAATCCAATACTAGTAAGAAACAGGATTTGAGGTCTTACACAAAGCTGGGAGGAAGCAACTGCCAGTTTCCTGTTTCAGTTCTTGATAAGTGAAGAATCAGCAGAGGGGAATGATTTGATTTTCCTTAATCATGAGTGAACAAGATTATGAAGAAAGTGGGACAAATCCAAGTGAGTCTTTAAAAGCCAGTACCGTGGTTCTAATGACTCTTCTACTGAAATAGCAGGTTCTATACTTCCAGCTATATTATAAAGAATTTATAGAGTTTATGTAGTGTGTTCTCATTAGAAGTAGTCTGTGCTTGATTATAATAGTAGCCTAAGTAAAGAAGTACTAAAATTTAGTGATTTTGTTAAAGCGATGGATGTAATATTAGGATCCTCCATTATGTAAAGGGGTTTACTAGGAGTTTAAATATACCTCGTTCTGCTTTTCAAGATAACTTACATAAATTGTGCTAGTCATTGATAAAAATAATGCAAGAAATTGGTGGTGTAGTAAATATTTAGACATTTCTTTATTAAAAATCCAAAACCACAACCGAAACAACCTGTGACTTTGAAGTAGATTGGATTGTGTTAAACCCATCTGATGCAAAAGTTGGGATGCAAGATGTGCTCAAACAAGGTCATTGATGCCTTTTCATAATTTGAATTGAAGCACCGTAGTGGCTTTTGAATACTTGGGTTTGTCAGAGCTCTGAAGAATACTTCTGTGTTTTTTTGGTTAGGAATGTTAAGAAATGAAATTTTTAAGATGTCTGAGTTTTAGTTGCCTGCCGATGCAAAATCTGGACATCCAGGTAAATATGCATGATGGAGAAGATAGAATTACTGGTTTTGCCACAGGTGGCTTTCTTGGATGTGACACTTCATCCATCAGTTTTACTGGCTTCTAAACTTTATGTATTTTTACCTGTAAAGATATATTTGCATTAACAGGAAATGCTTGTTTACCCTTGTGCTAACAGGGTCTTATGTTCTTATTCTCAGTTTGTAGTGGTTTGGTTTTAATGTGACTGAACACCAACTTAATGAAAATGTTACCATAGTTTTTATTAAAAACTTATTTTTCACCTGTATCTGGCTAACCAGAACCTACTTCAAGGTACATGGAGTGTGTTTAAGAGTTGCCCTGTGGAAACCATGAAAGGTTAGGGCTTCTTTAGATGAGAGCATATAAAGTTACGCATTTCTAGTGGGAAGCAAAACTCTTTAGTCTTACACGTTTAGAGAACAGCTATACCTTATAGCCAACCAATCTTGTTTGAGGCCACGTGGTGTGAAAGTTTTAGGTCGTTCTCACTTCTTTGAACACAACCTGTATTCTTTTGCCATATAAAAAGAATCTGCTTTCATTTTTCAGATAGATGTTAAACTCTTAGAGCATGACAAGAGACACAGATGCTTGCTTTTTTGGACAAAATGTGTATGAATACAAAGGCAAATAGGAACCCTTCTTGAATGTGTACAATAATGGCAGACATAGCGCAGGATAGCAAGGAAGCAGTGAATCTGGAAAGGATTTAGGGGTCAGACTGGAATAGAGTAGCATGATCTTGGTTTAATGCTGTGGTAAACAGGGCTAGCCTGATCCTTGGAGTAGAGAGGTGATGATTATACTTCTGTAAATAGCATGATTGAGACTGGTGTTAGAAGACTGTATGTGATTTTTAAAGCTTGAAGTTTTAACGATTTGTTTTCATAACTTAAAACTGGAAAGAATGTTTTCACAAAAATAAAGATTAGGAAAATGTTTTATGAACCTGACTGGTTTAGTTTTTGAAAAGGAAGCTGGAGATGATTTAGTAAGTATGGTTACCTTCACAGACAGAAAATACAAAGTGTGAGTCTTTAAATCTGCAAGGTGTACTAGGATGTTATAGTTAAAAGTTTCAAAAGAGCCAACTTGAAATAGAAATTAGGAACAATTTGTTTCAGATTTTTCCAGTAATTAACCCCCCCTTAATCTTTGTAAAGTTAAATTGGTAGCATTTTTTCTTATTCCAATTCTGAAAACATCAAGACATACACTGGTCAAATTCCACTTTTTTAAAGTTATAGAGCCTAATGCAGAAATGAAATTCTGCAACCTGTGGAAACACAGGAAATCAGATTAGGTGGTCTAATATTTTTGTCCTTAATCTCTTGAACAGGCATCCTAGTGCAAATTTAGGATTACTTAAATGATCATTTCCTCCTTCTACACCAAGCCTTACTCTGCCACTTTCCCTAAGACAAGACACCTGTAACACATTTTTGTTGTATTCTACCTCTTTTGATGGGCAGGGGACAGGAAAGGGGGAAACCCAACCAGTATAGCTCTATGATGTAGTAATCCTGGTATCAATGCTAAGGAAGTGTTTGTAGTAATCCTGGTATCAATGCTAAGGAAGTATTTTTGCTTACACCAATTGCTCATTCCTACACTGATGTTGTCCTTAGTGACAGCACAAGCATTTGTGTAGAGAACATAAACTGATCTTGGTTAAAAGCAGCAAGGATAAAAATGAAAGCAAAACAACTCTCTCCCAACTCAGCATTAAGCATACCCCACTGTTGCATTTATAATAGTTCTGCTTTAGTTCTCTGTGTGAAGAGCAGTGTGATGCAGGGATGCAAAAATGGGTTTGTGATAACTTATGATGATTATAGAGCATTGTCAATTAGGGGCAGGGGTGTATGGCAGCACACGTTGTGGTCATGGGCTTACCCCCTGAACTTGAGACAGTGTCTCCTACCTTCTCTGCTTGCAGCTGTGTATCTCAGGTGGAAAAGGAAATGTAATTTGTTGCAGCTACTTCCTGTGTAAATATAGCTACACCCATCACAGTGCTAGAGTATCTGTAGAAACCAAGAGTGGGAATCTCTGCATGTCTCATCAACACAGAAAATACCAGACAGGCTTCTAGGAAAGTTATATTAGTTTGGGCTTCAGTTTGTTCACTGCTCCGTAAGTAAGCACAGAATGGATTTCACAAGGTGAAATACTGGCTCAGATGGATTAGTAATCTAGTCCAGATTTAAGATTTTTGCTTGTAAATGTTCATAACATGAATTACTTTCAGAAATCAAGCAATACTGAGTATAAATTGTTGAGTGCTTTAACTGCATCAGCTTTAACTGGATTAAAAGACGTTCAGCTTAGAGGAATGTCTAAAAGTACATTGTAAGTTATCGTTTTTATTGTAGGTTTAACTGACTTCCACACCTGAGAAGAGTTTGCGTTGGCTCAGTTTTGAAGAAGCCTGAGGGGAAAAAATCATTTGCTTGTCAAGCATTGGAACAAGCCACCCAGGGAAGTGGTTAAATACCTCCAGGGATGAATCACCATCCCTGGAGGTATTTAAAAGACCAGTAGATGTGGGGTTTAGAGACAGGTTAGTGGTGGACTTGGCAGTGGTGGGGAATGGTTGGACGCAATGATATTAAAGGTCTTTTCCAACCTAAATGATTCTATTATTTGATTATCTTAAAGCTTCCTCATAGGACTCAAGGGAACAGAGTTAAAACATAAAGGTGTAAATGGCTTGAGACTTACTAGTGGAACAAAGTACTTGTTCTTATATTCCGTGTTACCTTAGTACAAGCAACTAAAGTAGCTTTTCCTGTTTGTTCCTTTTCACTTCATGCGCTGGAGATCATATTTACTGCATTTATGAAAAGTGTAAGTCATGCCTCTTTTTAGTTCTGCTTTTCTAATGATTCCCTTCCCTTGAAGAAGGGATGAGCTGAAGATTAGGATAGTAGCATATTTCATTAACCTAATTGAGGTATTGAGGTCCTAAGACTAGTTCTTTCTACTGGATGGTGCACTACATCTCAATTTGAGTTACGTGTTTGTAAGGCTCACTGTGTTTCAAAGCATATTAAATAAACTTCCTCCTAAAGGTGTTGGGTTTTAAATTTATAGTCAGTATGATTTTGTTGACAGCGATGCTGAAGACTCAAAGGAGCTTGTTCAAAGGCGTTTATAGTTGTAGGATTAGTAAACAGACTGTAGATGAGAGAGTACTTGTCAGTACATTTTTGTGGCCACTTTTTCAGCATTGATCCTCTTTCAACATAGAGCTAATATAGATAATGCTGATTATGCCAACTACTATAAACATACAGTAGCAAACACAAAATTTGGAGACAACTGTATTAAAGAGGAGGCTTCTGTGTAGTCTGGTAGTGACAGGCTGTTTTGAAGACTAGCATTAAAAAGCTTTAATATAAGTAAACTATTGGTTGGAAACACTGAAAAAAGATATGAAGAAAAGGAAATCCAAGTTCTGTGTTATTTTC
The DNA here is from genome assembly GCF_000696875.1 of Nestor notabilis. NCBI lineage: Eukaryota > Metazoa > Chordata > Aves > Psittaciformes > Psittacidae > Nestor > Nestor notabilis. Next base: position 13,264 of record NW_009937545.1, read on the forward strand.
CATTTGAAGTCTCTTAGGTGCATTTGGCAAGACTTGTTTCTTAGAGACGTGCTCTCAGCTTTTCCTGTCGAAGCAAAGGCAGGTAACTGTTTAGAATTACAAAGGAAGACTTCAGTATTCTCCCACCTACAATTTAAAATGCTTAATGTACAGTGCCAAGATGCTGATTACTACCTCCAGCACTGATAAGACCAGGCTGTATTCCTTAACCTCGCAATTGTGAATACTGATTCACATTATTCGTTTGGTTACCCTTTCGATGTTTTGATTAGTCTAATAATACCCACTGAAAGAGTAACTCCAGTGTCCTTAAACTCTGCAGGAACACAAAACAGTACTTGAAATTCCCCAGCTTGCTGTTTGAAGAGTAATTCGTTCTAAAGGGTTTGGAAGTACCCTGAAAGAGAAAACTAATGTTTAACTAATAAGTACAGCTACCAGCTGTCAATAGGTGAGAAAGTCAATATAAGTGTGGTCTTAGCAAGACAAGTATCAAGCAACCTTGTTTGTATTTTAACTTAGGAATGTGCCTTTTAATGAAAGCTTTGTAGTAACTGCAAAAATGACATGGTTGTTTCAAGGAATGGAGCTAAAAGAAAAATGAGATTCCAAAAATCTTGGGAAGAAAGTGCAATGTCTTAACCGGGAGTTCCAGTGCTTGTAAGCTTTAGCAACATGATGAGAGGAATCAGCATGTATTTGCTTGGAGAGAGACTTGCTTTTTGTTGTCTATGGAAGAGCTAACTGAACCTTTCTCTAAGTACGATGAAGCTGATTTAAAGGATAAATGCTGATTTCTCCGACAATTTGTGCCAAACTGTTATGTTCCATGCACTCTAAAACATCTGGAGGTGCTGGTCAATGAGGGAGATTCTTTTGTGTTCACAGTACTCCTTCTGCCGGCCTTGTATTAAGCATTGTTGGAGGAAGGGGACCTAGCCAGGCTGTAGGACTCGAAGCAATGGGGACCAATAATAAACTGTAGAGAACAGAAAATGAAAGCTGGAGGATGTGGATAGAAGGAGATATACTGGGTAAGAACAGTATTTGTGGATGAATTCATCAACAGGTCTTCTCAAGACTGTGGAATTGATTTTAGAGCCCTAATGGACAATAGCTATGTTTTGAGTCTCTCATGATAGTGTGCAGCTTCTATGTCATGATACCAGTAAGTATAGTGATACTGTGGAGAGTCTGTTGGACAAGAGACCACAGAGAGTGATAGGAAATCCAATAGGGGTGTGTTCAATCATCTGCTTGAGGGACTGATACCTATTTCTGTATTTATTCCAACCAAGAGATTACTTTGTGCTCCAGCTGGCATCCGTATTTGGAAGAGTTTTGTTCTGGGATTTCATGTGGAGAGGTGTCCAGGAGGGGCACGTGGAGGACACGGAGAGAAGAATGCAACTTGTTCTCCAGCTGTCCCTTAATTCTGTAGCAAATAGCCTATCTAAGTGCTATTGCTGTAGCTTGTGAATGTAAAGGCAAAAGTGCAGACAGGCAAAGTGGCATAAGCAAGGACTTGAGACTGGAAATGCCAGTGCTGTGACAGTATTGACATGTAATAGCTTTTGTATTGCTTAGGCTGGAAGGCAGTGAAAGTGATGCTATATTTTTTGAGAGCTGGTTCAGAGGAGGTTAGGGGAGCTACAGTTTAATGAGATTGATATTTAGATAAAGAACAGAATAAATACAGCATGTCATGGAAGAGTCCCCACAACCTTTACAGAAGAATTCATTTTACATTGTTTTTTCATAAATTCCTGCCTCGACTACTGGAGTGTCTTTGAGGGAGTCAGTAAAGTAATGAAAAGGTAGGTTGAGGGGGTTTTTTGTTGTTGTTGTTGCCTTGAAGGTTTATGTGAAGTTGTATTATGAAGTGCTTTGATGTGAACTAGAGATGTAAACTGAGATGAGGCAGGAGAGAGATCAGTATATCTATTACAAAGTCCAACATTTGGGACCCAGTGTTTGGCAGCCACCTCCAGTGTTATCTTGAACCAGCATCTTCTGATTATTTGTTCTGTGGTATAGCTTGTCTTATAACTTTTTTTCCTTCTGTTTCAAATTGTTGAACTTTTCCACCAGGGGATGGGATTGCCAAGGAAGATAGTCCATTTATTAACAATGCAGAGGCAGACAGAGGAAACGTGTATGAAGGAAAGAATATGGCTCTCTTTGAGGTAAGTTAAATATCCCCAAAATGAATGTCACTTTTGAGGCTCCGATTGTCAGATGTAAACAAGCAAATCCCTGTTTTCTTTCTCTTTTGAAATGTAATAGGGGAAAGATCAACTTTAATAACTCTTCAGTAGTTTGGTACCTGCTAATAGTCCATTTCAGTGGATTTGAATGATGTAATCATAGAATCATAGAATAGTTTGGGTTGGAAATGACCTTAAGATCATCTAGTTCCGACCCCCCTGCCATGGGCAGGGACACCACACGCTAAACTATGTCGCCCAAGGCTCTGTCCAGCCTGGCCTTGAACACTGCCAGGGTTGGAGCATTCACAACTTCCTTGGGCGACCTATTCCAGTGCCTCACCACCCTCACTGTGAAAAACTTCTTCCTTATATCTAACCTAAACTTCCCCTGTTTAAGTTTAAACCCATTACCCCTTGTCCTACCAAGGAAATGGTAGTAATGAAAAAAAAGTGTTAAGATTTTTTTTCATTCTGTATCTGTATAGGCAAGAACAGTAAATTTTGAGATGTATTGGTATGAAAATATGCAATCAGCCTTCTTGCATTTAAAGTTCTTGGGCTAGGATCTGGAACTTGTTGCTGGAAAAAGCTGCGGAAACTTAAATCTAGTGGCTTTAACAGTATCCAGTTTTAAAAGAATTACTGAATATATTATGTTGAACAGGGAAAATACAGACTTCTCTTAAAGCAACAAAACTATAAAAGAAATTATGATAGGCCATGACTTAGTTATATTGTACAATTACATTGTAGAGCATACCTTAGCTATTTCTACCTTCTAATGTAAACATTTACTTTATAATGCAAGTTTAATACCAGTTCAATTCACTAAATTGCAATCATTTACAGGGGAAAAAAAAGTATATCGATATGGTACATTTTAGTGCCACTTTTACAACAAAATAGTACATGTAGAAAAGTTTAGCCTAAGCTGTTCTGCTGTAGCAGCATCAACTGATCTTGATTTGTGTGTGCTGTTAACAGTAAACAAGGTCCTTCTAATATCGTTCTCATAGCCATCTTGCTGTTGCATTCTACCCACTATTTTTTGTCATCCTCTTACATGCCTTTCAGATATCTTTGCACAGAGGACATGATCTTTCAGTTCCATCCTGCATCACGCAAATAATGTATTTTTACTATTTTTTGCTAAGTTTTAGAGAAGAGTGTGCTAAGGATCAAAGTAATGTTGGTCATTAATTGTATCTTTGTTTTATATACAATTTCATACTAACTTTTTTTTGATGGAAACCATGGTAGTGGAGTTTTGTCAGTGAATTTCTCTCCTTCAAGCTCTATTCCATAAATCAATGTCCACATCTTCCTGTTGAAATTGGCCACAGCTGCTTTTTGTCCCTAATTTCCTTTTTATATATGCTTGGATGAGTTATTTGAATACTGACTGACATATAAATCCTCAGCTGATGCTATACCGATGACTATCCTTTACATATCTGAGATTTTAGACCATACTGTTACAGTATTGCCTTGAAAGCCTTCTAGTGAATTAATCACCATTGCTGTTGTAGTGCTGAATCGTTCTTGTAGCATATATGTGTCATAGTATGTTTCCTACAGTCTTATGTTTTCAGCTGACTGGTGTTTGAATTTTTGTATAACTTGCTACAAAGAAGTTTGGCTATTATAACCATGACTATCAACACCTCATGCCTCAGGCAGAGATGCTTTAGTTCTTGTCATTCTGTTTGCAATCCTGATCTCTTGTCTTCCTTCCAATATTTGATTTTGTGTACTTGACTGAAGTCTGTGGTTCTGCTTTTCTTGGAATCCTTTCATTGTAAGCTTGTAATATTTGTTTTAACATGTGTGGGGTTTTTTTGTAGCAGATATTTGGCTAAAGAAAGATGGTATGACTTCTGTTAACAAATATTTTACATGTGCAGTGACCAGTGCTATGCATCTATGCTTATATTTTTCAACAGGTGAATATTTTGGAAGTAGTATGCATGGTTTAAGATAAAATTCAACAAAAGCCTGCAACAGTAGCCTTGGGAATGGTCATTTAGAATCTCGGTGCTTGAGAGAATCATTTGAGGCCACTCTAGATACCAGCAAGATGCTGGAAAAACACCCTTATGACTCTACCCTGCCAATATAATCCCATAAAAAATGGACTGTGATAGGAATAGACTTTATAATTAACTGTGGTCCTTCTCTAGATTTCCCTTTATATTCCAGCTGTACAAGCTGCATATTATAGTGTAAAAAAGTGAAGTAAGCATTGCATGGTAGCCACATAGTGTTACAACTTATAGGGAGATTTAGAAGTCTTGCTGGTTGGGAACTGACTGGCGTTTTGTCATGCTAATTTTTGGGTTTGGGTGAATCATGGCTGACCTGTTGAGTATGTGTTTGATGTAGTATCAAAAATCATGACTTTTTAAAAACCTTTTTAATACATGCAGTATTCTTAAAATCCCAACAGGAAGAAATGGATAGTAATCCCATGGTGTCATCTCTTCTTAATAAACTAGCAAACTACACTAATCTAACTCAAGGTGTGGTGGAACATGAAGCAGATGAAGACAGCAAGCGAAAGGAAGTCAAGGTATTTAAACTTCTAATATGTTATGCAGACCAAGCTTGCCACAGAGAGAAGCATTTTTTAGCCCAAAAAGAAAACACGTGTGTGCCTGAAAACAGGAGCAAGATTTGTGGTACTGTATTTAAAACTGCTCTTAGCTTCTCCTGTTTGTTTGTGTGCAGGATTTCTTTTTGTTTGTCTCGCTGTGCTTGTTCTGCAGTTGTTTCTTCTCATCTGAAGATACAGATTGAGATATGAGAGAACCACCTCTGATCTACTTGCACTTTCCATAGTGTGATCCTTGTCCTCTGCCCAGCTGTTGTGCAGAGGATTTCATTAATGCAGCAGTGTTGGTCCTTCTGGAACTGCCTGGCCAAGTGAACACTCAGACTCCTTTGAGCCCCACCTGCTGTCCTGAAAACACAAGTTATATGCTTGTGTCTCTTTTTGGTTTCGATTAAGAAGAGCTTCTGTATCTGGAAACCTACTATGTATAACTGTTGCTTCTAAGTTGAGTACTTCAAGACCCAACTTCTTCGTAAGTGTAGAAGGCTGGAACTTTAATGATGAAGTCTGAATGCTTTTGGATGTATCTTTGCCCATGATGACCACCAGCAAAAAAAAAGTACAAATATACTATGTTATGGCAGGTCTTTCTTTAAAACTTAAACCCACTGATTGTTGAATATCATTTTGTGGCTCAGTTGCAGGGCAGTCAGGACAACTGGCGATTCACTTTTTGCAGACTGTATTTGGTCTGCAGTAAACTTCTCTTCAATGGTAGTCCATAACTGGTGTTTCAGAAGAAAGCTTTGAAATCGACACATGAAGCAGCATCCTACCCCATCAGGATTTCATTCTAATTCCTATGGAACAGAGGGTTTGCTATCACAAGTAGTTTTCTGTCTTTTCAGAAATCTTTCTGCATAAATAGCCTATGTATATTTGCATAGTTGGAGACTCTTGAGGCTACAATTCAGTTTCACTTGGCATTTGTTCATGGAGCACGATAAGGGTTTGCAGAAGAAAGTGCTTGTGGACTTAAATTGTTTAGTGCAAAAGAATTCATGTTCTGACTTCATTTCCAGGTTCCACGTATGGGCACTTTTATTGGTGTGTACCTGCCCTGCTTGCAAAACATCTTGGGAGTCATCCTTTTCCTACGTTTAACCTGGATTGTGGGAACAGCTGGAGTTCTTGAGTCTTTCATCATTGTGTTCATGTGTTGCGCTTGTGTAAGTTAACCTTTTCTTTTACTACTGGCAAAATCCTCTGTTGCAAATCTTCTGTTACAAGATTCCATCTCTGCTTTCTAATATATATTAGTAGCAGAGAAGGATTTCTTCATAATGGTTAAGTATCAGTGCAATTGAGAGACATGGGAGAGATAGATAGATGTGTATACACGCACTGAGTGTCACTTGTCGTTCTAGCCTATATGGAATTTCTTTTGAGTTGGTCACAGTAATCTTTTATTTGAAGTATTATATGGATTTTATTAAATCAGCTTTAGCAGGTATTTCATGATTTACATTGAGAACTAAACTGTTCTGCTTTTGACAACTCCAGAACAAACTTTAATAGAAACTACAAATCAATCCACAGTATTATGTCCATAAATTAATATTTTAAAAATAGACCACTATTAGATGATTTGTCATAACAATGACACTTGATCAGTTTGTCACTACTACTTAATTGGGATAATGAAACATGTTATTTCAAGTATATTCAGTGGTCTGTATTCTTCCAGTTCTTTTGTAAAGGTTGTCTCAAACATCTAAGTTAACTGAATCTTCTACTGAAAAATCTAGTACTTCATTTACAGGGATAACCCTAACCAATGACATGATCATTTTTGGTTGCTGTAACATCTTAATATATATAAAAATCCTAGTTTCATTTGATCACTTTGTCTTGCTCCATCTTTCAAAAAACTCTCAATATTTTAAATATCCTCTATTTCATCTTTCCACAGACTATGCTAACCGCAATTTCAATGAGTGCAATAGCAACAAATGGTGTAGTTCCAGGTAATGAAGAATTTTATCTTAAATGATGAATGGTCAAATGATGGAAGTTTTCAAGCTGGGATAAGAAATTACTATAGTCTGAAGTATCGGAAGCATGTTTTCTTTTAACTGATAATTTATAAATGCAATCTTTTAGATGGACCTTCTGAGAATTATGAACTGTAGCACATTTTTGTCATCAAGTATTTGATTCTGTTTGAATGAAGGATAAGATGTTATAACTTGAACTAATGGAGACTTGTCTTCATGCAAAGTAGATGCCTTTACAAATTTGGCTGCTTGCTTTGTTTGCTTGGAGTTTGTTTTGTTTGGTGTGTCTGTCCCCCCCAAAATTTCCCTAGACTCCATTTCTAAAGACTGGACTTGATTATGTTGTTTCCTGCAAGAATAACAGCCAGTCTGCTGCCAGAAATCTCTTGCTATAGAAGCAATAACGTAAGGTTATGCTCATCTCTTTAAATTTCCACGATAAACATACTTGTTCCTCTTAAATTATGAAGCCACATGTTCAGATGCAAGATCAGCCTTTAAAGCTCTTAGCCTTTTCAGTTTCTCAATACACTAATCGATAATACTGGGGTTTAGACATTGTTAGGAATTCTGAACAGTTTACTAAAGAAGTTAAAGTACTTCCTCACTAGCAGAGCTTCTCCAGGTTAGTAAGGGGTTCCAGAAATGATACGTAAGTAGTTAGGCAAAAGTAAACTCTACAACTTGTGCAGGGTGTGGAATAATTGCATTTCATGGGTAGAGTACCATGTATGAAATAGAAATACAATAGAAAATTTTGTTTCAAATAATTAATCATGAAATCTAGTTATTTAATTGGCTGGGTACTGATTAGAATGTTCTGTTCTTCCCCACCCAAATTTTTAAAGTTCAATGTAAAGCCCAGATAGGAACCTAGAATTCAGAGACCTTCTGAGCAGCAGGATCTTGCTATTATATACAACAGCATTATATTTAGTAAAAGGATTGGCGATGCATCATAAATTTTTATGTTGTTTCTCATTTGTTCATATTGAAAAGAGTTTCAGACTCTGCCCTTTGATTAGAAGTGTATTTCTTATTTGCAGACTGATTTTATACAAGGTTGGTGTATGCGCATTTGAAATAAAGCACTTCCTTTCTCTGTCTCCTCTTTCTTCCTCAGTTGTTCCGAGTAGGACAAACATAATGAGTTTAAGAGAAGATGGAGAGGGAACCAGAGAGGAGCATGTCTTGGGGCTGGGGGGAAGTCTAGATAAAGAGATAGAGGTGGAAACTTAGAGCCATATGGAAAGGGAAATGGGGGTTAAGTTTATGATTTTAAAAAAAGTGATTCATGTATATGGGAAATGACTAAGAGTTGAAAAATTCAGGGCAAAGTGAACAGTTTATAAGTAGACAAGAAAAAGCCATATCTACCTAACAGTTTAAATGGTACTGCAAAAGATGCCTGTAGTGAAAGCAGTGATAGTTTTATATACACAAAAGAAATAGAATGCATATTAGTGAGACAAATTCTGCTTTGTCCCTATCATAAAAAATTGTTCTGGAAGTTTAATTTTTGATTGTGAACAGCTTGAAGTTAGAAACTAAAAAACACAATTCACATCTATTTATACATCTATTTATACCTGTATATCCTTTTCTTAAAGAATTGTTTAGATTTTTTGGCTTGTGGAGTTTTTTCCTTTTGGTGTTTACTTTCTGTTCCCCAGGAAATGCACGTGGAGATACTCGCTTTGAAGTGTACGTTGTAACTGCTGAGTTGTCATAGGCACCAAGTACCATTTTAGTATGAATGTTTTGGTGGCAATGCATGCAGTAGTTGTCTTGATTACATAGATTGAAAGATTCAGATTTTTTGTTGTCTACTGCTGTCTTTAACCTGAAGGGCTGGAGTCACTCTTTTATTTTGTTATTGTTAAATACACAGCTGGAGGCTCTTACTACATGATTTCAAGATCTTTAGGGCCAGAGTTTGGTGGAGCAGTGGGACTTTGTTTCTACTTGGGTACAACTTTTGCAGGAGCGATGTACATTCTTGGTACCATTGAAATTTTACTGGTAAGTACTAGTTTCTCTTAAGATTAAATGGATTTGGGCTGTTTTGGGAGATGGCTGAGGAATGCACTTGGCCTAAAATGCATTCTAGTTTGGTGATTTTTGATGTTTTGATGCTGTATTTCCAGTATGTCGATATTTATTCTTATTCTACTTTTAGAATACTTGTTGAGACTGCTGGTATTTTTAATTAGCAAATGCTTCAAATGAATCTAAGGGTAGATCTGAGTGTTTGAGCTAGTTTATGGGTTTGTTTTTTTTTCTTTAAAATTGTCACTAGTCATCTCTTTCCC
>NW_009937545.1:22424-57731 GCF_000696875.1 Nestor notabilis
TTTTTGTATCCACTCTTCCAAAATGCCCCTGTCATATGGTTGAACTGTTTTGTGAAGGAATAAACCTGATATTGTAACAGAAGTTTAGCTTTTGAAGTTCGAGTAAATGAATTTTTAATAAAATGCCTATTACACGTATAATAGTTTGCCCTATCTCTTGCAGACCTACATTTCTCCAAGCGCTGCTATATTTAAAGCAGAAGAAGTAGGTGAAGAAACAGAGGCTATGCTGAACAACATGAGAGTTTATGGAACATGCATTATCATTCTGATGGCCATAGTAGTTTTTGTGGGAGTAAAGTATGTGAACAAACTTGCACTGGTCTTCCTTGCCTGTGTGATTCTTTCCATTATTGCCATATACGCTGGAGTTATTAAGACTGCTTTTGACCCTCCCGACTTCCCGTAAGTTTGATATTTTTAAGTAGTGTGGGTTATTTACAAAAACGTAGGGGGAAAAGAAAAAAGAGTGTGGGAAGGGCATAGCAGCTGTAACCATTTAATCTTTTAAGCTAAACTTCAAAGTAAAAGTACTTTGGCCTCAGTAGTAGGTTTTATGTGTTTTGGGGGATGATGTCCTCATTTGTTATTTCAAGTTACCTATCTGAGTCTTTCTTTCGTTGATCATAACACATGCTCCAAAAGATGTTTCATCTGCACTTAAAAAACAGGAAGGTGGGTTTTGCTGGCAGTAAATATAGCTACTTTATCTAAAGAATTAAACTAAAACCGTATAGAATAAAGTAAAACGTTCAAGAAAATGTTGTAGCTGTGAGCCGCGGTTATAAAAGAAACAGACTTTCAGACTTTCCTTGTTGCAAGGAGGGTTTTGAAACTTCAATTTGTCCTTAAAATGGAGACAGCGTGGTGCTAAGTTCACTTGTGTTTGTGACAGCTTTGTACCCTCTTGTTAACAAAATTGAATTTTACTTTTTTCATGTGCCATATTGCTTCTCAGCTCCTTTAGCTCGTACCACTCTTTGCTTTCTAAGAATTATTTCTTTTGTCCAATTGTTAGTATGCAAGATGTATCTTTTGTGCATCTTTGACTTGATTGTATTTTCCAGAGAATAAAACAGGAGGCAGAATAGCTATTAATATCTTAAAGTAGAAATTTTGGGTCAGGTTTTTAAAGATTATTGGGTAGCTTTATATGCAGAGACTATTTACTGTGTTACTAGATATAGCATAGGCCATAAAATAGGTACTATAAAGAACAGGTTTCTGAAGAAGTCTAATGGACAGAAAGTGGTTCAGTGCAAAACACTATACTGAAGGATCACTGGTTTTACCTTTTTGTCTAGTATCTGTCTCCTCGGGAACCGGACCTTGTCAAAACGCAGCTTTGATGTCTGTGCCAAATTTACTGAAAGCAATAATGAAACAAGGACTACAACTTTGTGGCGCCTGTTCTGTGATAGTTCTTCACTTAATGCTACATGTGATGACTACTTTAGTCTCAATAATGTAACAGAAATTCAAGGGATTCCGGGAATAATGAGTGGAGTTCTCATTGGTAAGTTGGAAAGCACATTTAACTATTTTGGGCATTATTCATGTGGCACACAGCTGTTCAGTAATGTGGTTGGTCTAGCCTGTCAGTACTACTTCAGCTCTAATCTGTTTGTGTGAAAGAATCCTACCTGGAGCATGCTTCCTCCTCTAAGGATTCCATCTGGTTTTAGAATCTTATTATCAAGTGCCTTAATTTGGAGGTCAATGGAATTTTATAGGTACTCTTCCAAAAGCCATTTTTCTATCAAAAAAACCCCACTTTCATACTTGTTTGTTTTAAAAGCGTTTAGCTTTTTTGTATGCCAAATACAGTTATTGAAATAAGCTATTCATTAACACACTGTCAAACTCCTGAGGGAGAACTTGTTCCCACTTTACAGATGGAGCATGGAGGAATGAATTCCTGTGGCTTGTCCAGTGTGATACAGCAATTTCGTGATGAGCTTAGAGTCTTTTTAGCTTCCAGTCTAGCATTTGGACAGGAGATGTTCTATGAAGAAAGTCCATAGATTTTCTTCTGTTTACATTCCTGTACAGTTATGGCAGCTTGGGATTCCAATTACACTGGTTCATAAGACTCGTTTTGAACATGTAATGGATTGTATTGTGTACAAACAATGTTTCTAGGGATGAAGTAGATGTTCTGATACCTCTTCTCCTTAAAGTTTGGTTTGTTACCCTTTTTTCTCATCCTAACTTTCAAGTCCTCTTGTATTATCACTTTGGGGAAAACGAGGGTAGGAAATAAGCATAACAAAGCTCTGTGTCATGAAATGGGAAATGATTTCTATTTTACAGATCTCTAAGCTGATTTTACCAACCCGTGTTGGCATGCATGCTCCACAATTAAAGTTGTATGCATTGGAGTGCTCAGGCCATTGCCACTTCTGTGTTGTACTGAATAAAGGACACAGACTGTTGAGTCCTCTTTGAGTACTTGGTGCTTTAGCGATGACAAACTGGTCTTTCTTTTTGTGCTCCATAGGGAGTGGATGTTAATTTGGAGACTTTGTCTTGTTTTATCTCACTTCTCAAATCTCTGCTAAAATTTCTGAAGTTTGCAATTGTCTTATTTCCTTAACTTTTCTTTTTATGGCTCCAGTCTTATCTCTAGATCTGTTTGTTATTCCTCTTCATTTAAATGAACTGGTACACATAGCATTCTGTTCAGTTAATACTTCCTTAGTTTATTGGGGAATTTGAGTGACATTCTGCTGGGTTTTGCTTGCTTTGGATTTTTGTGCTTATCAGTTCTCTTCTGGAGTCTGGTTACTCTGCTAGGTGGAATACTTTCACCATGAACAGCCAGCTGAGTCCTGAGCTGTTGTGCAGGGTTATTCTTTACAGCAGGTCTCAACAGAACTCAAGTTACTGATAAGTAGCATTTCTTTTTTGACTTGCACCTCTAAATGCAAGAACAAGAAATACAAATATATGCTAAGATTGCCTGGAGGTAATAGTTTCCTTATTTTTTCACAGTAGATCCTGATAATACATTCATCATGCAATGCAAGTGGACATTCTACAAACCGATTAGAATTTACTTCTATAACTGAATCTTTCTTTAATGGAAGAGAGAATCTTGCATGACACATGCCTTACGCTACTGCATTTCTACTGACATACAGTGGGAATGTCCACCAGTTACAATTATCATTGATTGTATTGCTGCATTCTTGGCTTTATAAGGAAATGTTGAGAAATATCATGATTTTTGTATTAAGAAAAACAATCTGGTTCATAAGATTACTACATCCTCACTACTTAATATCCTGAAACAAAGACATGACGCTGGCTTTTGTTTGTTTTCCCCTTGTAGATAATCTGTGGAGTACCTATTCAGAAAAAGGAGCAATAGTTGAGAAAAAAGATCAACCATCAGTTGCTGGATCAGAAGATACAAAAATGAGTGGACTCCCTTATGTTTTTACAGACATCATGACCTACTTCACAATGCTTGTAGGGATTTATTTCCCATCTGTGACAGGTAGATACAACTATTCTTCTTGAATGAGGATGTGTACTTACAGCTGAAAAAAGATTAAATATGTGTGTATATGTTTATTGATGGCATGTGATATTGCTAGTCTGTGTATCCAAGTTTTATGTACCCAGAACTCTCTGGTGCTAGAGAGACATAGTTGGCAGCAGGTTATTTTAGGCACTTAAAGGACATAAACAAGGAATCAGTTTAAGTGCTATTTTCTATGTCTGGAATGAAAATGAAGGCTCCATGTGTTATTCAGTGCTAAATTAAAATAAGATGCATGCCTTTATAATATTTTAAACTTCAAACAGATGACAGAACAGTTGAGTATTAAGGCGATAGTTTCAGGTATTCAGGGCATGAACTGCCTGTGATTTGTTTAAATATCAATATGTTTTTGCAACTCCAAATGTTGGAGGCTTTTTTTTTGTCGAGTTTTAAGGTGAGATTAGTTGTATATACTTCCCCTCAGGTCACATTTGACTGAAATAACAAGAGACATTTTTCTTCAAAGTCCCAGCTCAAGCAATTCTAACATGAAATAACAAAACAGAACTCACAAGAAGCTGTAGCAGTGCTTGCTAGGAGAATCCAGGTGGAGGTGTCCCTTTGCATTCTTGTGCTCTGCTGTTTCCATTTCTCTACTTCAGGCCTTTTAATCAGCATCCCATCATATCTGATCCTATGGTTAGGATTTCATTGCATGAAGTCTGACAATGGTTTTGCATTGGAATGCCTTGACATTAACTTCCATGGTTTTGCCTCCAACAGTGGTCAGGAAATTCTGGGAAAGATGGCAGAATTAGTCAGTTGCTGTATGATTTTTCCTTCCTGTCTCAATATGTGCTCGGAAACACTTTTTTCTCTTGTTAGGTTCAAACAGGGATGTGTACATGTGATGTCCTTCACCATTCTTCTTGTACTTCCTGCCTGCTCCTTCCTTTTTTTTCTGTACTTTTGGATATAGTTTATTGATTATGTATGTTCTGTTTAGTAGAAAGTTAGTGCGTTTGATAACACTGGCTAAAACTGGTAAATCCCTATTAGTTTATAACTTACTTTGCTAACTCTTCTGTATTTCCTCTTTTTAAAAGCAACTCTGAAGTTATATTTAAAAATAATTGTTTTGTTTGGTTTTTTTATCTGTCACTTTCCTGAGCTTTCTGGAATTTGTTCAGTCAACAAGGGATGGTAACACAACTTTCTGATTAAATGAATGTATAAATGGGGGGTTTGTGCAGGATTGTACATTTTTATAGCCTACTTCATTGGTAATGATGTGTTAAATCAGGCTTAAAGTTAAATGTTCCCATTCTATTATTGACATGAAGTTAGTATTAATGGGTTTTATTACATATAAACTTGGTCTTTTTTTAAGGTATTATGGCAGGTTCAAACAGATCTGGAGATCTTAAGGATGCTCAGAAATCTATTCCTACTGGAACAATTTTGGCTATTTCAACTACGTCTTTTATTTGTATCCTTTATGCTGTGACTTTGCTTTTTTTCTCGTGTGCATTCTGTAGGTATAACAGGATTTTTCATTGAAAAGTCATTAGAGTTGCCCAAGTATAAAATGAAAGAAATCTAAACAGAAAAGAAATATTTTGTATTTGTCTAAAGTACAAATATTATAAATAAGTAGTATTAAAATAGCTTGGATTTTATGTCTATATACAAATGTTTCTATTTATTTCTATATTCTAGTAGTGCTTCGAATTTCAAGATAGAACATACTTTTAGTGAAGTGATATAGAAGTTTTTAGCATCATGTTTCAGCTGGCAGATTGCTTTGTTGTGATACACTCTATAATCAGTGAAAAATCTTAAAGCAAACTACCAGCAGTAGAAATTCAGTCCTTCAATACCTAGAAGACACAAATGCTCATTTGTATGAGAAAATATCTTTTCTGTTGCATGATGTGCAAACTGGTGACTTCCATTACTTCACAGTTCAACTGTGCATCAAATGCAATTGTAGAGAATTTAAACCAAAATGTTGTAGCAGAGAAGAATTAAAAAACAACCACCACAAACCAATGAGAGCGAATAAACCACCACCAGCAAAAAAACCCACTTCATTATCTTGGCCACTTTAATTTCATCCCTAGGTGAAAAATGATGGTGTTTCTTTTTGTCTCTGATTATTTACCGTGATATCTTCCTTCAGTCTCAGTAATAGATCTCTCCTGTATAGTCTTGTTTGGTGCCTGTATAGAAGGTGTAATATTAAGAGATAAGTAAGTTGTATTCAACTTCTAATTTTACAGAGAGTGTGTGTGATCATGGGTTATGTTAACAGGACTTATTAATGGCTCTTATGGGAAATATGTATGTGATGTATTTTGCTTAAGTCAAAACTGGAGGGAAAGTCTATCTGTTAAACTGAGACGGCTGCAAGAACTGGTCAGGTTATTGGACTGTATCCCTTCAAGAAGTAGAAGCAGAATCTAAGATAGATTCGTTTGATCTTTAGATCATCCAGTTCCAACCGCCTGCCACTGGCAGGGACACCTTCCACTAGAGCAGGTTGCTCCAAGCCCCTGTGTCCAAGCTGGCCTTGAACACTGCCAGGGATGGGGCAGCCACAGCTTCTCTGGGCACCCTGTGCCAGCGCCTCAGCACCCTCACAGGGAAGAACTTGTGCCTTAGATCCAACCTGAATAAATGTTTGAATTTTGAAGATGAATGTTTGAAGTGGAACTGGCCCTAATAAGATGTCCTTGAGAAAGAAAATTGTAGTTAGTATTTGTGGAGCTGCTGGGTGGAGGTAAGGGCAGTGGTATTACTTTGGGAGGACTAATATGCACCTGAGGGACAAAGGCAGAAAAAGATCTTTTTGACATGACAGGGAGAGTTCAAGAGAGAGGCTGCAGTGCACCATCAGGCCTAGAATTTCCGCTGGATGTAAAGGTATTTTTTGTTTTAAAATATCAGTTGCAGATCAGGAGTCATGTCAGTTTTCATCCATGTTATTGCCTGAGGTCATTTGGGGCACAATATGAAACATGAAGGCAATAAATGTAATGGAGATAAGCACGAACAGAATCTCCTGATTTTGATGAATTTCTCCCTTAGGAGAAGTTGAGTAAGATGAATCTGTTGGCAGGTTTCACATTTGTTTCTTTGCTGGTGTCTGATTCTCTTTTCTACCAAGGCCCAGGTTTGTATTGAATCCATGATCTTTCACTTACAGTGCTGCCACTTCTTGTTTGGCTGAAATCCAGTCTAACAGTACATACAGATTTTGGTCTGGTTTAAAGACTGGGGGTTTTTGGTTTTCTTTTCGTTACTGATTGCATATCTGCCATAGGAAAATGTAGGTCGTACATCTTTCACTGTTTGTCTTTCATCCTTTCTAGTGGTTCCTACCCTGTGTTTAATTAATGCACAGGCAGTAGAATGTGAATTCAATAGAAATTGAATTAAGAATAAATGTGCAGCTTGTTTTATATACTCATTTAAAAACTGCATCAGGTAGCATGACAGTCAGAAGGCATGTGGATAACTGGAGATGATGGTGTCTCATAGTTTCTTTGTGGTCATAAGTCACTGTCACACACTATTAAAAGGAAAAGTTAATACTTTGTTTTGCAAATCTTCTGTTTATGCCCTAGGGTATATCTGATCTCTAGATCAGACTTCTGCAGTCTAGTTCTTAGCAGTCACAAGGACCTAAAGGATGCATGTGTAAATACTTCTGCTGGTGGTATTAATTCTGCAGTCTGCCAAGATACCTGATAATTTTGCTGCATGTCTGCCTAGAGGCATTAATTATGTTTTCTTTTAACCAGCAGAATAAAGAGAGTTTGCTTGGTTGGGAAATCTAGTGCATACTATGATAAGGTGTTTATTGTTGAAAAGTGCTGTTGTCCAAAAAAGATTGAAACATGCATGATGAAGCCATACTGAAAGTTGTTTTAATGCTTACTGATGCTTTTTCTTCTTCCCCCCACCCCCCTCAAGGTTTGGAGAAGCAGTTAATGGAAATCTAGTGGTGGGTACACTGGCCTGGCCTTCTCCGTGGGTCATTGTCATTGGTTCATTCTTTTCAACGTGTGGTGCTGGTCTCCAGAGTCTCACTGGTGCACCCCGGCTGTTGCAGGCCATTGCAAGAGATGGCATTGTGCCATTTATTCAAGTGAGATTTATGGTTTTTTTTCTTCAAATACAGTTTATATTTTGACAAACGAGGGATTACTTCTGCTATTCCTGTAGAACTGTGAGGAAAAGGTTTGGAGCTCAGTTCTAATTGTGAACAGTAATAGATCAAACTATTGTAGGACAAAGTTTGAACAGCGGTATTTCTGTGCAATTACATTTAATTATTTTTGTTCTTATACATGAAAGTTAATCGCTCAAAACTGAGAATACAAGTCTTCTATAATAATTATATATACTTATAATAAATGACCTAAAAAGCAACTATCAAACTGAACTTCTTGCCTTCACACTGTGTTTACAATTTCTGTTTGTGAATAGAGTTGATTTAATCTCACTGTGGAACTGCATAACTTGTGTCACAGAGATACAATTTTAATTTTTATTCATTTTTGTCAGCTAGATGAAGTCAACAAAGATGTAACAATAGAAGAGTGTCCCATGGCTGTGAACATTAAGATTGTTCCAACATTGCTGTGCATGTTTTAACAATAAATAAATTGGATTTGTCTCAAAGGAAGTTAAGGGAGCTGGCAAACAGAAGAAAAGAGAACCCTTGCTCAAAGATACTTAACACAATTGCTGGGCAGGATCTGCAAAAACCAGACAACTAGACTTGAGTTAAAATAAATAAAATTCCAAAAGATAATGATGTCTAGAAGGCAAAGCTGTGATTTCTGTGATGGAGCTTGGAGTTTGAAAGTTTAGCTCAAATTGTCAAGAATACCCAACATTTGCATAGCGCAATGATAACCTACCAAGAACAGGTTCAAGTATAAAAAATGGGATTATATCTGAGGACTACGATTTGGTTTTGGGTGGTTTTGAAGCAGAGTTAGGGGACAGTTGTCAAATTTAGCACAGAGAAAGAAATTGCAGATAGTGCAGAAAGTAGCTAGGGCTGAATTTAGGAGAATAGGCTGTTGTGTATGAATAGAGTCCTGAAGATGACATGAAGCACTTGTTTGGTTTATATCATTATTTTGATACCTACATTATGTGACCAAACCTATGTTTGATTATTGCCTACTTTACCCACACTTACCCCTGGTGTCTTGATCAGATGTCGCTGTCAGTGTCTCACATCTGAGGTCAGTGTAGTATGTTATGTTAAAAATGAGCTATTACACTTGGTGAATGACGTAAGACTCTATTCAGAGATATCTGTCTTCATGAGGGCTAGGTATAGAATAGGAGCAGCTTGGTTTGGTTCCTGAGCTTGGGAGAAGCCTACAATGAGTCAATGCGTTAATGTCCTGAAACCAGGACAGTTGGGTTGTACTGAGAGAGACAAAGAATTGCATTTTTGTCTGAAGTACTTTGGTACTTGGTAAGAGTGTGACTGTACGATTCCATTTTATCAGAGTCAGATTTGAAAGGAGTGAAAATAGGAAGGAAAAAATTTTGTGTGGTTTGGGAAGCAAAGGAAGAGGGAATCCAGGAGAAGCAGGATGTTTCAAGAGGGATTTGAGGCTTGAAAAGTGCTTGCAATTTTGGAGTGGTACAGATTCTGCATGAATTAAGGAATGAATGGAAGGAGATTAATATAGAGCCAAAAAAAAGTTGCTTTTAGTGTAAGGGAAGGAAGACTGGATGATAGGAAGCTAAGGAAAGAAGACAGTATGCAGAATGAGCGAGGTGGAGCACCTAGACGTTTGGAAAGGAAGCCATTATGGAAAATGGGAGTGAGGAGAATAAATACAGCTGGAACAACTTGAGGTGAGGCAGTTTGCCACCTATCACCAGTATAGATGGATAGAATTCTCCCCAGTGGAAATTACCACATGCAAAATGATTTTTGGCAGGCTCTGTGCAGGATCATAGGCTTAAATAAATCCTCTTTAAAGATTAGTACTTGTGTTTGTAAGTACTGAGTTGATGCCTATTCTGTATACTACAATAAATACTGCCCTCAACTGTATTAGCTTCTTATAGACTAAGCATGAGTCTCTGATACATGTTGTTTTTAAGTTACTTAAGTTTATTTCAACAGCAGCTGCAGTCGTATTTTAATGTTACAGTCATTGCTTATTTAAGTAAAAAAATCTCATATTAGAAATGTATATTTTTGCACGTTTGTTTGTGACTTTCTCATAGTATGGATTGCTTCCTTTTCTTTTTTAACCAATGACTTTTTTTTTTTTGTTTGCAGTTAGAGTTAGTTTGCAATCTGCACCATATTTCATAACTGTATACAGAATAGCTTTCCCTAATCTTATTGTTTACTTGACTTGAACTAGGTATTTGGTCATGGAAAAGCAAATGGAGAACCAACTTGGGCTCTGCTCCTCACTGCTGCTATTTGTGAAATAGGAATTTTGATAGCCTCATTGGACAGTGTAGCACCAATTCTTTCAATGTAAGTATCAATGTGGTGTTTTGTCTTCTGAAGTTAAATAGTATTTTGTTTTTTAAATAGGTAACAAATTTTCTTTTTGAAATAATACGTTAGACTTTGTTTTCTAACAAGTTATGTGCCTGTTTGATCCTCAAGGAAATATGAAACAACAAAATAGCTGGAACTTATTTCTGAGACACAAAAAACTTTTTCCATGACAGAGTTCTTGAATGCTAGTAAAAATACACCAACTTTAAAAAAACTGGATTTAAAAATAAAACATCATATTATTTTAGTTCAAGTGCATCTAATAGACACAGACAAAACAATTTAATGTTTTTGGGTAGGAACTGAACTTTGTTTTACTGACTTAGCCTTGGAAGCTTATCCCATGTGTTATGGCTTGACCCTTGTGGGCTGCTCAGCCCCACACATCTGCTTGCCTGATCCCTCCAGTGCAATGGGAGAGAGACTCAGAAGAGTGAAAGTGAGAAAACTCATGGGTTGAGATAAAGGCAGTTTAATAGATAAGGAAGAAGCTCCAGGCGCAAGCAAAGCAAAAGAAGGAATTCAATGCACGATCAATAGGCGGGTGTTTTGCCATGACCAGGAAAGTTGTTACCATGTGTAACTGTTACTTTGGAAAAAGAACAGCTTGCAATCTAAATGTGTCCCCCTTCTTCCTCCTTTCCGTGGGCTCTTACTGCTGAGCACAAGGTCATACAGTATTGAATATCCTTTTGGTCAGTTGTGGTCAGCTGTGTCCCTTCCCCAAGACTGCTGGCAGGGCAGCAAGAAAAACAGAGAAGACCTTGATGCTGTGTAAGCACTGTTCAGCAATGGCTACAATATCCCTGTGTTATCAGCATTGTTTTGGTTATAAATCCAGAGTGTAGCACCGTATGAGCTACTGTGAAGAAAAACTATCCCAGCCAAAACCAGTACACTCTGATTGTCAGCTGTTTGCTGTGCTTTCTCCAAAGTCTTTGAGGCTCTCTGTTATGCTAATACCATCTTTAGAGGGCTAGTATTAAGTTAAGCTACATCTTGTGTTCTATTTGCCACTGAAAACAGTGTACAAGTTCATACCCTTTTTTGGATTGTGTTCAGCCGTTCAATGCAAATCTTTCTAGTTAATTTTCTATTGGAAAATGCTTTTTTTTCTTTTCCTTAACAGGTTTTTCCTCATGTGCTATATGTTTGTAAATCTGGCTTGTGCAGTTCAGACTCTTTTACGCACTCCCAACTGGAGACCTCGTTTCAAGTATTACCACTGGTAGGGAATATTCCTTTGTTCAAAAGAGTTAAAACTAATTATGCAGCCCCAAATTGTTGATTTTATTTCAGTAATAAAGTAAAGCCTCTTTTCTAACTTCAATGAGTTATGGTTCATGCACTGAAAACACTGTAAGAGCAATATTGTTTTTTAGCTTAAATTCAAATTAGCAGTAAATAAGCAATAGGAGGAGTGTGTTTTGAAACAAGAATGGGGTAGTAATAGCTGTGATCATGAAAGATGTGGCTAATGTAGAGGTTTTGGGAAGGGGCTTTGGGATGACATTTAATATTGCTTGTAAGCCAAGAGATCTTATCTATATGTGAGAATGAAGATGAAAAAGCATATAGTCTGTCTTTAACATTCAGGAAGGTTGATACAATTTTCATTTTAGTTACAAAAAAACCTGAGCGACAATCAAATGTCATGGGTTTGCCCTGAAAAAATCTTTTTGAATATGCTCAGAAGGCACTTAGTAGTTTGGTGTCAAAACCTCTAAATACATAGTGCCTGTTTCCCAGTTTGTCACTGCAAACACCTAGTAGTAGTTGCAACATCAGAAAGGAAAATGAAGGATTGTTGTCTTTCAGAGTTTTATGGGGGGTTGGATTTTGTTTGTTTGGGGGGTTTGTTTTGTTTGACTTTTTTGTCTTTGTTCCACCTTTCCTGAATAATGTGGTTGTGGCAGAAGTACAGTAAGTGGTACAGAGTAGCTTAAAAGCTAGTGCAGATGGATAAGATGGAGGGTAGGCAAGAGGTACAGGATGGACCATCATGAGGCAGGAAAAAGCAAAAGGTTGTGTGAGATGTCAGCAGCAGAGTTTGTAACCTTTTGGCAATAATTCTTTTTGATATTTTTCCCAAAGAAATCAGTGAGCCAACTGACTTGCTGCGTGGCTGTGGCATCACTTCCAACCAAAGCTGGTGCCTGGATGCTTGGCCAATATTGGAATTGGGCTTTATATTTTTGAGTGAAAGTAGAGTCTTACGTTGGCTAAGTCAAGCATGAAAGAGCACCTGTAGTTCTTTCAGATGCTGATGTCTTCAGAACAGGTAGAAAGCATTTCTTAGATTTAAAACTGGATGCATTTTGCCTCAATACTTGTATGGTACTAAAGAAGCAAACCAAAGGTACCAAACAAAAGATAGGTCTGTCAACATTCTGTCATGACAGTGAAAGCAACTGGAAATCAGGTGAAATGAAGTCTGGGGTGTCATATGTGACTAAAAGCATTCACAAAACAGTCCAGTTCTGAGCTGATTTACATCTATCTTGAATAATAATGTGGGCAAACCAGGTATATAAACTTTAATCTGGAGATGCTTCTGTAATTCTTTCAACACCCGGTTATTCTTCGTAGCCTTTGAAAGATCGTTTTCTGTATTACCGTCTTAATATCCTGTGTTCCTGCCTAAGTGACAGGCCACAACTGAAGTGGAGAATATAAGTAATGAGTCAAATTCAGTTTAAATTAATCAACTATTTTTGGTGGAAGTAAAATACTATATGTTTAGTATTGTTTGAGTACTTTTTTTAGCTTAAATTGAAATTAACAGTAAATAAGCAATAGAAATGTGTTTTGAAACAGACCTTGCTTGGAGGTACCAATAGAGTTTCAGAAGTGACAAATGTAGTAAAGCTATTGTTTATATCTAGTTCAATTGTAGCATTTTTGCTACACAAAGATTCAGAATGTTGGGGGTTTTTTATACATATAAAATAAAATTGGGATAATGTATTTGTATTTACATTGTAGCTATGAAATGGCCTTTGAAGAAGAAAGGCCATTTAGTTATGGAAGACCTTTAGTTATGGAAGTTAAGTTAAGTAAGAAATTGACTTTGTGGAACATTTGCATGCCTCTTTAAAAAAATGGAAAAAAATGGTTTCTTTTAGGACTCTCTCATTCCTGGGGATGAGTTTATGTCTTGCCTTGATGTTCATTTGCTCTTGGTACTATGCTTTGATTGCCATGCTAATCGCAGGATGTATATACAAATACATAGAATATAGAGGGTAAGACCATATATCTTATTTATTCTATATTTAATATCTTTAACATTCAGCAGAAAGCACTTTTGTATAAAATAGATACAATTGAAGTAATAGAATTAAGAGTATTCCTTGAAACAAGGTAAGATCCTGTCTCTGTTAAGGGCTGTAAGTTTTCAGGTTCTGTTTTCTCTAGAAGTTCTGTTCCAAACTTCTCACCAGCCAGAACTAACGAAAATAAGAATCAGTAAGTCTGGGAGATCTTCATTTGAGTGGAGATGTTGGTGTAATATTTTGGTGCTGCAGGAATATCACCTTTTAGTATCAAACAGCAACATACAGAACTGTTACCTTCTTATTAATTGGTGCTGAAGCCCAAAAATGCTTCTCTTTCGTGTGGACTTTAGCACACTTTCTAGGTTGAATCATACTGAACAATCCAGAGCACCCACCAAAAATTATCTATTTTCTGAAGGCTTAGATTGTCTGTAAATTAGAACATACTTTGCATTATATGCCTTTGGCAAGGTCCACTTACAGAGCCACACCTGTAAGAAACACCGTGTGAGTAGGAGACTTAAACGTGCTGAGTTCATAAAGAAAGAAAACCCAACCAAAAAAACTCCAGCCAAACAACATACCCTGGTGGTGATTATGATCAGTAATGTGTGTGCTTTCCGTTTCTAAGGAAAGATACCCAATGCTGAAAGATTCTAGTCAAGAAAAATAGTAAGGTGTTAGAGCAGGAAATTGAAGCAAAGCCAGTTTTGGTGAGTGATTAAGGACAGGTCTTAAGTGGATCAGCTGTTATAAACTGCTCCAGCTTGTGGGTTCTCCATCTTTTAATAGCTCCATTTCCAGATTAGATGCTTTCCTGGATTGTGACAGCTCCATTTACTGGGTCAATCATAAGGAAATTAATTTGCCTACTTTAGCCAGGAAGGTCGGATTGGACAGTAACAGTTCTGCTTGTATGTGTGTATGTGCGCATAAAAGTCATATATATGTGTATACGAATTTATATACAGACTCTGTAAGGTTGGCACACAGGCAGCACATCTACCCTGTAAAAAGAGATTCTTTTTTGCAGAAACTTACCTTCTTTTCTCCCTGCCTTTACAAATGCAGGGGCTGATTTGGCAGTGGGGAGAGACTTGCCCTGATAAGTTCTAAAAACTGCTGCCTGGGGAAAACCTGGGCTTTGAGTTGAATATTTTTGGTAACTATGTAAAAGAAACTTAGGTGATTGTGCTGTCTGTCAGGCTACATTTTAATTGCCATATTATTTTTAGTAGCTTTTGAATTCAGTTTGGTTTATTTCACCTAATTTTGAAAGAAGGCTAGAGGTAACAAAGTTCAGGGAAAATGCATGAATGGAAATAAGCGAGAAAGCAAAGCAGATTGACCCCTTGGCATAGTAGAATCCCCACAAAGGAAAACAGTGTGTTAGCTTACCGGTTCTTTATTTGGTCTCTGTATGGCATATAGCATAGCTTTGTACTGGGACAAAAAGGAGTGGAAAATGTAGGGAGATTGCAAGTGGTCAGGAGTGCAGATGAAGCTTTAGGCTCGTCTGGGAAAGAACCTGGGAAGAAAAGGAAGTGGAGAAAGCTGTAGTGGTGATGTTGGAGGAAAGATGTAACACACTAATCCATAGAAAGACACTCATTCTACTGCTTTAAAACAATTCCTTTTAAGTAAGGGACTAGATGACTTTCCAACCCAGACTATTCTATGATTCTAAGTAGCCCTTACTTATTCATTCTAGTGCTTAAAAGCAACTTAAGTAGCCTCATGATTACAAAATATCTTTTGAAATATGAATAAAATCATAATATTAGTAACAATTAATAAGTAGTTCTCTTGAAGACACCTGAGACTATCTTGGTTAGTCTTCATTCTTGATTTAAATCTGCAAAATGTGGGGGTTTTTATGATGCATTTTTGTGCACAAAAGTGTTTATTTTTTTATGCCCATTACCCCTAACGTGAGAAAATGTACTTAATTTATATAAATAATTGGGACCCTGTTAATTGAATCTCTTTGCACCCTGAAGAGCGGAAAAAGAATGGGGTGATGGAATCAGAGGACTGTCTCTGAATGCAGCTCGCTATGCTTTGCTTCGTGTTGAAGATGGTCCTCCTCACACCAAGAACTGGAGGTAAGCCCTATGCCTTCCAAAGTCACGTAAGTCTCAAAATAAGGAAATCTATTGGGAATATGCTGGTAAAGCTAATGGCAAAGTGAAATTCATCATTAAAATAATGTTTGAACTTGGGCATGGAAATGATGTCATTGTAGTAGTATTACTTTTTACTACAATAGTAATTAAGTTTGCTGGGAATATGGGCAAACTAAGGTGAACATAAATCCATGTGGTGTTAACATAGCTTTTGAAAGTGCAGAAGAACTTTAAGTGTTTGATTATTTATAGCTTTTTCAGACTCAAAGCAACAGTTATCACTGAGTCGCACTGTCTCTGTAGAAGAAATGCTGTGATTCCATATGTGTTTGGGTAATTTTATTTCCCTTTTATTCTGTGAACTTTCCCTCTGAAATACATTGTATAAATATACAGAGGTCCCATTATTTGTTTAAATCATTTCTAAATTTCTTAGATATCATTTAAACAAAATCTCACATTTGCTTTCCATTTGTATGTAATGGGGTCAGATGTCCACTACTGTTTTTGCAAGATACTCTTTGAATCTGAAAAAGCTATAAATAGTCATACACTTTTGGAAGGACCTATACAGGTTGAAGACTGGATCAACAAGAACATCATGAATATCCAGAAGGACAAATGCCAAGTCCAGTACCTGGGATAGGCTGGTCCAGTGCAATGGTACAAGGCTGGGAACCTGCTTTGGTGAAAAGGACCTGTGGTTCCCAGTAGGTAGTAAGCCAGCAGTGTGCCTTGGTAGTGACGTGGTGGGCTGCACCAACAGGAGCATAGCTAGTGTATTGAGAAGTAAATATATAGGGAAATAATATTCCTCTTTGCTCAGCACTCATTAGAATACATCTAGAATATTTCATGCAGTTCTAGGCACCCTAATATAGGAAAGACATCAATAGGCTGCTGTGGTTCAGCAGAGGACCACTGGGGTGGTGGGTGTGGAAAACAGGAGCATATCCCCTGTGGAGAGAGGCTGAGGGATCTATGCTTACGCAGCATGGAGAAGGCTTAAGGAGGGGCCTAAAAGCTGATGTAATTAACTAGTAAACAACCATTACCAAGGAGAAGGTACTGAGAAGATGGGTTCAGACTCCTTGCAGCCGTATAGGGTCAGATAATGAGAAAACCTGATAACATGGAAAAAGAAAAAAGGATTAAAATTGAGATGGTGCTAATTAAGCAGTGAAGAGGTTACCCAGTAGTGTTAATATCTCTTTCTCTGGAGGCTTTTGAAATGCAGCTGGATGGAGCTGTAAACAGTCTGGTGTGCATTCAGTGTTTAACCATGTTTAAGCAGCAGGTTGCACTAGAGGACCTTGGAAGGGTGATAATTTTGATTCAGTAATGTTCTTGGTTCTTTAAGGGAACTCTTCAGAAGGCTGGTACAATGGCTTATGTGCGGGTATTCTGCACCTGAAGAGTTGCTGATATTGCAAGTTACGAATTCCTTGCTCTATAGTTCAATGTTTTCCAATTAATTAAGCACTTTATCTGCATTCCATTAATTGTCAATTTTAATTTTCCAATCCTTACTTGCTTTTCTATATGTATTTGTGTGTGATTAACTTATTTTTATTTTTCTTTTTTGGCAGACCTCAACTTTTGGTCTTGTTAAACTTGGATAGTGAACAGTTGGTGAAACATCCTAGATTGCTTTCTTTCACCTCTCAGCTGAAGGCTGGTAAAGGATTGACTATTGTGGGCTCTGTGCTTCAGGGAATCTACTTGGATAAATGTACAGAAACCCAGAAAGCTGAAGAGGTATGTACAAGACAGCTTAGAAACACTTGAAACTTCCATTAGTATTTAAATGTTTAATCTGGATAACTTCTATCTTAGAACAGACTGTTGTAAAGTATTGAATAAACCGATACATTTTACCCTCAGCACAATCAATTATTATATATAAAGAATAGGTTGGTGTGTGTAGCAAAGTCTTTTATAAAATTTCCTAATAGGATGAGACCATGCTGGTACTTCTTAGCTTTTTATTTTCTTTAATATTGAGAGCCTTGGGCTCACAATCAAATTACAGCCTGGAAAATAAAAACCAAAGAAGTGATAGATTTTTAACAAATTACCTTGTAAGGAAACTGATTTATTTAATAAAAAAATAACATTTATCTAACAAATGAAGTTGTGAACACCCTGGAGGTGTTCAAGGCCAGGATGGACAGAGCCTTGGGCGACATAGTTTAATGTGTGATGTCCCTGCTCATGGCAGGGGGGTTGGAACTAGATGATTTTAAGGTTCCTTCCAACCGTAACTATTCTATGATTCCATGAAATGCAGATGTCTCTGGCATAATTTCATCCTCTGGATGTATACATGATATTATTATCTACATCATCGTAGAAATATGTAGCAGAGCTAGGATTAGGAGCAGACTTTATTGGAATCATACTGCTTAACTATAAACAACATCCTTCTTGAGATCCTTTACTTTTTCTCCTTTTTTGTTTTTTGAATTTCCCATTTATCCCATATCTCCATAGAAGGCAGGATGAGGTAGGGAAAAATAGTAAGTTGTCATGTGATTTAAGGTGACCTCTAACTGTGCTGAAAACACATTGAATTTGAATGTTTCTTCTTATTCTTTCCCCCTGATAACTTGTCAGTATTTGACTGTACTGCCCGATTGGAAGTAGAAACCCAATTTTTGTGGGAAGCCCTTGAAAATATCTCAATTTTAAATTGTTCCCTTCAGGAAAAAGGGAAGTTCACAGACTGAGCTTCTGAAGACCTGTTGTTCATTCATCTTGGTCTTTCAATGCAAAGCGAATTTCCCTTTTTGTTCAGTCTTAACCTGTGTACTACATTTTTTAATCCAATATTGGGGAAATTCAGTATAAATAGTTGTATTTGCTTACCTCTGCAAACTCTCTTTAGTTTATAGGGTGGGGAAACATTTTTAGAAAATACCGTGTTTCATGTATTTTATTGAATACTATTGAAAACTCCGTTGCCTTTATAAAACTAGGATAAAGTGTACTCCAGAAGTAGGCTTTGATTGCCACTGTATCTTCCAAAACCAGTTAATATCTTCAGTCTCATTGAAAAGAGTATCAGTTGAAATGCTTATTATTTTGATCCGAGTCATCTTCAAAGCTGTGTAAAAACGCCTGTGATTTATTCAAATAGATGAGTATTTGAAGTGGACTTAACAAAGCTAACTGCCCTGTTTCCTCCCACCTTTCTGTTGAGTTTTATTTTCTCCCTGGTATTCAGACTAGTCCCAAGCGGCTTTTAAAACAACAAAGTAGGAAGACATACTGCTATCACATGAAAAGGCTCCAAGAGAGCAATTAGCATGGGAACAGTCTAGCAATATTACTCTGTGAAAGTAACTGTTATAAGCTGTTATCAACATGCATGAGTAGACTGGGCATACAATCAGGCCAGGGAAATAAAGCAAGAAAACCTTTAAACAGAAACTGTTTACCCTTGGGTATCTGAAGTGTTACCTATAGCTGGCTTAACTTGATGCGAAATACGTGTTCGAGAGAAGGAACAGCAACGTATTTAAGACACACCTAATCCCCAGGTTCTCTAGAAAGTCACATCTGGTGTTAAGATGAAGGAAACTATCGCTTTTGAAATAGAAATGAAGACGAATTGTAGAAGTTTGGGTTTGGAAAATTTCAACTAGGAAAGGTTTCTACAAGAGTTGTAGGAAAATCAAGATTCTTTTTCATTCACAGCTTTTGGGTTTTTTTAAAAAGGAAAAAAAACATATTTGAAATTAAAAAAGTGCTCCTATTTGAAGTGATACGTGCTCACAGATACTGTTTGCACGGGCCTGTTAGCTTTGCTACCAAATTCTCTGAAGACTTTTTCTCTTTTAAAGATGTGCTATGGAAACATAGTAAATTCCAGAGCTGATGTTCCCTAGTCAACCTCGATATCATTTTGAATGCTACTTTTAATTTACTTGCTTATGTGTCTGTATGTTTGTGTTTAAATGAGGGGGAGTCATACTGAAATTAAAGGGGTGTGGGAGATTTAATCTGGTCAGTTTATCATGTCATTATTCAGACAGTGATTCCAATTGTCTCCTTCACATCTGTTTACCGTGTTGGGAGCCAAGAAATAAAGAACTGGCCTCTTACTGTCAGTGTTTTAAGGGGCTTTGGCAGTCTCTTCTTCTAAAGCCCGTGGCATCGCATTTTTCCAAACCCTTCCAGTTCCAAAAGGAAGGACTTGTCATACCTTTGGTCAGTCAGCAGTTTTGACTTTACCTGAAGCAGTGTTATTTTATTTATCTTTGTCAATGTGTTTTTACTTATATCTTGTTTGAGAAATAAATGGCTGAATAAAGTAATGAAAATCCTCTGTGTGTTGTCCTTTGGAGAGGTGGGTGTTTCAGGTTTTAGTTGTCACAGAATCATATTCACTCTCTTGGAATTAGCAGTTTCTTGATGTTGGTTGTACATTGCAGCTAATGATGTGTTCTTATTTAGTGCTGTTACTCCTTGCGGTGTTTATTACCAGTGTTGATGACTGTATGTCCCCACGTGTAATCTTCCTTTGGCAGAACGTTAAGGCCTTAATGGGAGTAGAAAAGACTAAAGGCTTTTGCCAGATTGTGGTGTCTCCTAATTACAGAGATGGAATATCCTATTTGATTCAGTCGGCTGGGCTAGGAGGGATGAAGCACAACACTGTCTTGATGGCATGGCCACAGTCATGGAAGCAGACAGAAAATCGTTTCTCATGGAAGAATTTTGTTGGTATGTGTTTATTGACTTTCTCTTAGGCATTTTTACTACA
Source organism: Nestor notabilis (assembly GCF_000696875.1). Taxonomy (NCBI): domain Eukaryota; kingdom Metazoa; phylum Chordata; class Aves; order Psittaciformes; family Psittacidae; genus Nestor; species Nestor notabilis. The sequence continues at coordinate 42,646 of NW_009937545.1, forward strand.
ACTGTAACTAATCCATTTGCTGTGTGGAGATGTTGTGCGCAACATCCAGTATTGAGTATTTCCCCACATCTGATATCATGTTGTATTGGTTTTCTCAGCCCTCAGTCTCTTCAACCATGGCTTCTCTTGTTCTCCTAAGCATGTTAGTCATTAAACCCAGGGTGTTCCTGTTCCAGCAGAATCTGGGAGGATTCAAGCTTCTGTATTTAAAACAAAACCAAGAGCTGTGAACGACAACCAGAAGTTCTTGATCAAATGTCTTGTTTTCTCTTGCAGATACTGTCCGTGAAACAACAGCAGCTCAGCAAGCACTGTTGGTAGCTAAAAACATTGACTTATTCCCCACAAATCAAGAACGTTTTACTGAAGGGAACATAGATGTGTGGTGGATTGTTCATGATGGTGGTATGCTGATGTTACTGCCTTTCCTCCTTCGGCAACACAAGGCAAGGACAACAGAAAATAGCTGTCATTTCATTTTCTAGCAATGAATATTATCACCTTGATAGTTAAGTATGGTGATAGCAATCACTGTTACACATTGTTGTAAAGTATCTTTTTGATAGGTTTGGAGAAAATGTAAAATGCGTATCTTCACTGTCGCTCAAATGGATGATAATAGCATTCAAATGAAGAAGGATCTTCAGATGTTCTTGTATCATCTTAGACTGAATGCTGAAGTGGAAGTTGTTGAAATGGTATGTTACTGCCTACCTTTCTTTAGGTGCAATGGAGACCAAAGTTGCGAATTCTGTGATTCATTGAAAATGCATTTAGCATTTTTGAAACTAAGAGATGTTAGCCCAAATATGAAAAGGGAAAGATTGCAGTCTCACTGAGAACAGTAAGTTTTTTTTAAAGCTAAGATTACCTTACCATGTCACAATGCTAGTGTATGTGGTAGTAAGTTTAAATGGTTTTGTCAAGTAGAGAGTTCAGCCATTTTGATGTGTTAATGCCTATTTTATTTATAAGATAGTTCATTCAGTAAGAAAAAAGCTTGACTTTTTAGTTTGGAAGGCTGAAAGTGCTTGAAGTAATAAGCCATGACTTCCAGCATGAGAGAGGATGAACATATCCCTCTTTCCAACTGCTGGATGAGTATCTCTCTGGAATAAGAAATCCTGAAGCCCCCATGAGAGTATGTCTGTTGTTTTCAGCATTGCAAGCCTCAGCCCACCCCAAACAGCAAGATAATGTAGCTAGAGATTCACAGATCAAATAGTGACAAAATGGATTTTGTAACATTTTTTGCTTTATAAATGCTGGCCATAAACTGCTAAAGAGAAAGGACTAAAGCTGTAGTCTGCCTAGACGCTCTTTTTTCGACAACGAAGGAAAAACTTCATTTCCAGTATTCAAAGGTGATTATGTCCAAAGTAAGAAAAAAACAAAAACAAAAACCCTTTAAAACTCATTCTGATACGGAATGGAGATGGGTTGACTGGTTCAAAACTTCTATTGCCACAAGTTCCTGGGGAAAAAAAACCCTACCAAGATTTATCATGCTGCTCAGCCATAAAGCAGATTTTAAGAATAGGTAAAATTGCTTATGGAAAAAAAGTTACTTGGAAAAAATTTGGTTAGGATTTTGAATGAGGATGTAAGATAAATATTTTATTTATTTTACTTTTTGTTTTGCTTAGAATACTGAATATAAAAAACTGAAATGCTGTGTCATGTGCAGGTCAAAGATGGTGACCAGAGTGCCCTAAAAAACTCTCAGCGTTGGTTGGATTTTGAGCAGAAAGACAGTATAGGAAGCACAATTTATTCTTTTCTTATCAGGCTTCCATTTAACCCTGAGAATCTTCCGAAAGATGAGACATGTTGTAAGTCAGTGACAGCACAGATGACTGCTATAGATTTTTACACTGTTTTTTAGCTTTGAGCTGATGTGAGAATATGTGCCAGAGTTTCTTCATAAAAGCTTCTATTTGCATGTTTCTCACTGGTGAAAGGACAATGTGTTACTTTGGCTCTAGACAGTTTGTAAGGAAACAAGTGTGCACATATGCTCAGGAGGGAGCAATGCAGACCTGGTGTCAAGAAGCACTTTGAACCCTTTCTCGTTTCTGCAGCCTTGTTGGAACAGACCAGTGTAAAGTCTGCCCTGAGCACCTCAAATTTAGCTGAAAATAATATTGATACTGGTATAGTTCATTGTACAAGATCTCAGTTTGAAGATGAAGTTTTAAGAATGAGGACAGAAATGATTGATTGACTGCATGTTTGGGATTACTCTAATGCTATAAATACATCCAGGACTGAATCAATGCAGGACTGAATGTGGTGCATTGTGTAAACATTGTTCTTTTGAGTAGTACTTTTCTCCTGACATTTCTAATTCCAATCTCTTGCAGTTTGAAAATGATATTTCTGCATTCACATATGAGAAAACACTGATGATGGAACAGCGATCTCAGATGCTGAAACAGATGCAGCTATCAAAGAATGAAAGGGAAAAAAAGAGGTAGGGACTTGCCTTGGGAAAATGTTCTGTGATAAATCTGAAAGTAGTGTTTCTTGGCCATGACTTCTCATCAGCTGCTTCTGCTGCTCTCCTACTGTTACTGGTCACTGGTGGTATTTTGCACATTGTAGTCACGAGCTTCATGCACCTGTATACTTGTGAATATTTGAATATTTATAACTTTTAAAGCTTTTTTCTTTTGGCTTGTGCTTCTACCTTCTCATTTATTCTGTTAACTATTCCAATATCAACACTTCTTAGTGATGTAAAAGGTATGGAATGCTTTGGTTTTCCTCCCATGCCGAATAAGAGATTTCTCCTGTGTTTAACTAGATTCATAAAATAACTAAATTTTTTCTTATGTATTTTTTTTTTGTCTACTGATAATTGCAATTTATTTTAGGCTTCTTTGGTTTTTGGTTTTTAATCCCTCCTTATTTGTTCTCTTTTTCCATTTCACCATATTTTCTTAAGGTTCCTAAAGATGCCTTGTATTGCTACAACAATGTGCTGCTGTAAATCCTCTTTCTTCTCTTCAGCATCATGGTAGTTTTCTGTTGATGTCAGCCTGCCTAACATCTTTTTAGTAAAACACAAGGTGTCTCCTCTACTCCTTACTCAGTGTTTTTAAGGTTTTTCCTCATTTCTTTATTGAACACTAGTATTTTACCAGAGGAGTTGGAGTGATTAATCAATCTGCAGTAGGCTTTAAAGGATTTTACTTCCTCATGAATGCTTTATGAGTAGCCTAAGGACCTAAAGCTCTGTAGTCTATAGCATATAAATTGTAGTGGAGACAGAAGAATTTTTTCTCAGCTCTGTGAGTTCATTGGTATCTGCACTACTGAAGAGTGCAGTTTGCTTGGAAGCTTTTTATTTCTTCTCCCCCTACCATGTTGGGTTTCTTTGGTTGGTTTTTTATTACTCACTTTTATCTGAATGTAGCCATCACGGTTATACCTTCAGCTTATTTCTTCGTATCAGACAGGGTAAAATATGAATGTTCCAAATACCATTGAATTTCTTTCATGTTTTGAAGTAAGATCCTTGATAATTCCAAGAACACCTAGTACTTATTTCCTGCCTTATCCAAGAATAAAAGCTCTATCCACATGTTATTTCTGATGGCATATATTAATCTGCCTTGTTCTTTTGTATGTTCATCAGAAAATGTTGCTTAGTTATGCCTTCACCTCCAGAGCTACAAGTTGAGTGTAGGCACTCAGTGTGCCAGGCCCTTTCTTAATCTGATCATCCTTTACATGAGTCGAGCCATCCCCTCTGGCTTTATGATGACCTCAAAAACATTTCTTCCATTAGTGTCACTAGTTCAAATTAGCTTTGCTTTTGTTTTTATTATCTGTATCCAGACAATCAAACATTACCCTAATATTCCAGCTTTGAATGGTGCTTGTAGTTTTGCTTCCTGTTAACCAAGGTTAGTATTTTAACCTCACTTTTGTGCTTAAACCTCTTCAAACAAGGTTCAAACCTTTGCAAAGAGAAGAATTTGGTTTTGTACAGTGTTCTTTTGCTGTTTCCCTGATAGTTATGCTCTTATCCCTTATCACTATCCCCTTTTACATCACTATTTAAAATGGAACTTTATTTGATCATGGCCCTGGGTTTTCTTGTGGAGCTGGGGCATGGGGCTTATTGGATTTTTGTTTCCCTTTTTGAGAAACTTGGTTTAGGTGCTTCTATTCAAGTGTGAATATAACACATGCCTGCAAAGTGCAAGACCTGAAGGCTTAGGTGCAACTGCCAAACATCTACTTATTTTTGACTTTGACAATAGCGCTGCAAAGATGAAAGAAAATGTTCACTTCTTTACTGCCCTTCCTGGTGGCTGTTGACTTCCTTCCCTGGCTAGTACTGACTAATTGGGCCAGGCAGTGATGTTGTTGGAACTGTGAGAAGGTGGCAGTCATCCTTCCACCACTACTTGGTGCTGGGATGTGCAGCGCAAGTGCTGTGGTGCAAATTGGTGCTGCCAGGTAAGATTGGCAGAAATGCGGGTGCATGTAGGTGAGGAGCACAATAATAATTTGTGAATCACTATTTGGGAAATAAATCAGTGTTCAGAGTTGGAAAAAAGCAGAGTTTCTCATCTGCTTAAATGATTTTTCATACTTTTGTTGTAACTGAATAAAATCAATTCGTCTGAATTGTCACATATATGCAGGGATGTGACACTCACAAATATGTGAATAGTTGAGGTTTCCATATAGACTAAAGGATTTAATTCACTTCCCATTTTCACACATCTCTGTAAACAGACTTCATACCTATCTGCTAAACATTTCAGAAAGTGACCCATAGCATATATAAAGAAATGGCATGTTAGTGAAAACAAACCAAGTTTAGAACAAGCTACGATACCAAATGTCATCTATTTAAACAAAGACAGATTTTATTTTGAATGATATCATGATCTGCTCTTTTCCGTAGACTGGGTTTTGGGGCTTTTTTTGGTCATTGGTAACTCTTTTGTCCCAGATTCAGAGCATCACTGATGAGTCTCGAGGCTCAATCAGAAGAAAAAGCTACTCCAGTCCACAGTCCATTGGGCAAGATGCGGAGGCACTGCTGACTAATGATTGTCGAGAGGAGGAGGTAGCTGGACATATTACTGGCTAGATAGATTTTTCCCATTGCAACACTTGAAGTGCCACTATTGCAAACTGAATTACAAGTTAACAACTTGATCATTCATTGTTTTGGAACAGTTCTTAATAAATTTAAATTTTATTCTTTTTCTAAATTCATTATCTTATCCTATATATTGTTCTCTAGATTATGCTTCTGCAACATGGACTGCGTCCTCTTTTTCTCACACTTACTTTCCATGCAAGAAACACTTCTGGGAGTGCCTGTTTCTCTTAAGAGCCAGAAGCAAAAATATTTCTCTGCCTACTGTCTCTTAAAAGTTTTAACAGTGGTTGTTTGATTAATAAGTATGTTTCATACTTTCACAAAGCATTGCCTTCATTTATAGTTCCTGTTCTGAAGTACTGAAGCTTCTCTGAGACCTTATATATGTGTCTGTGTGTATATATATATATATACACACACACACACACACGGGCTTTTTAAGGAGATTTCCGTGCTTATTGACAAACCATTATTAACCCACAAATGTCATTACTACTTTGCATGGTGAGTTGAAAGGAAATGGACTGATGTGATCAATGGGTTTAGCATGCACTTGAAGTGTTGCTCATATCTAAAGATGTGTAGCATAGTTTGTAGAAATGCTGTATACCTTTCTGTTTCCCTTTCTTTGTGAAGTGTGAGAAGAGTGTGTTGTATTTCATATAATTAATTTGGTATCAAAATAGCACTAACAAAAATGTGCCTTTGTTGTCTTTGCATTTTTAAAAGTGTGTGCTGTAGGTCCAAAATTTCTCTTGGCCTCTGTGTCTTTCTAAAAATGGCAAGCTGTCTTTCTTTGAAGCCTGGTTGTACTGGACTCATCTTACAGTTTTCAGTTTCACATATTAGCTCATTAGATACTGCTGTATGGCACATCATATACCTGCATGCGTTTGTTAGCTTTTTCATTCTCAGATAGAACTTACTTAAAGTAACTTCTGATTCATAGTCTTGACTCATGATTTAATCTTCTGGGGATATATGTAGACCATGAAGAAAAAAAAAAAAAGATATATATGTAAATCTCAGAATTTAACTCTAGAATTTGAGAATCCTCAGGGATAGGGAATGAGGAAATTATTTAGGAGAAATACAGAAGCTCTTGGGTATTTAAGAAGAGCTGCAATTAGAGTTTGTGAACCAGTAGAGGAATCACTGTCAGAGATAGAAGGTAGTTTTCTCATCTGCTTTGATTTTATTCATGCTTTTGATTGTTGCCTGAATGAAACTGATTCTTCTAAGTCATCATGTATATAGAGGGACATGACCATTACTAACATGCGAGTAATTGAGGTTCCCAAATGAAATTGGAGCTTCAACTCAGGATTTAACAAGTCATTGAAGAGACTTACTAACTGCTAAAGATCTTAAAAAAACCCAAGCAAACAAAAAACAACCACCCCCCAAAATAGAACACCCCAAAACACAAAACAATTCTCCCCTATACCAATTCACTTATTTAAGAGTCTAAGGTACTGTATTTGTGTTGCTTTTGATGGAAATAAAGAAGCCTATGGACAAAGGTAAGTAAGTAAATAATGTGTTAAAATGTTTCTTCCTTCTTTCCTCAAGAGGAGTAAGGGGGATGGAAATTAGCATATGCATGCAGGAACAACAATACTGTTAAGGCTGTGATTTGAGTTTCTGCTATTGTAATGGCTATTTCTTCAGAAGGCCCCTTCACGGTTACACTGATTGGCTTTTTTTCTGTAATATGCACTTGCATGTATAAATAATCTAATGGAAGGTAGCTAGCCTGCAATTTACCAGTCTAACACTGTGTGACTGGGGTCGTGCTGATAGTTCGGCTAAAGGCATGTGAAATAGAAAACATTTAGGACAGTAGCTGGGAAAATAACAGTGTAACTGGACAAGCTTCAATGGCAAAACCCCCAGTGTTAACGAAGTACTCTCTGGCTGGATTAGTCTCACTTTAGTTCATTACAAAATAACATCTCAGCCCACATGTAATCTTGCAACTGTAAACAAATAACCACATTTTTGCCAGCAGTTTCATTTCACGCTGAAGTCAAACCAGTCTGATCATTGTTCACAAGTGAGGTGCCTTTTTTCTGTATTGCCTTTTATTCTACTGCTGTGAAATTACTTTTCAGAATGTTAATACTGTGTAATCTACGAATGCTCTTCGTGGCTGAATCTTGGGGTGATGGTTTGTTTTGTGGCCAGGCTCAGCTGATCCATGACAGAAACACTGCCTCGCACTCTGCTCCAGCAGCCAAATCAAGCGTGGCTGCTGCTGCGCCAGAGAAAGTGCACATGACCTGGACTAAAGAGAAGTTTGTAGCTGAAAAACATAAAAACAAAGATTCAAATGTGTCTGGCTTTAAAGATATTTTCAACATGAAACCGTAAGTATACATGTGATGTCTGGAGTTTTCTATTTGACTGGGTGTGGGGGTTTTGATGGTGGTTCTGGGGTTTGGTTTTTTAAGAGATTCTGATTTATTTAAAGTTGGGTATAAATACAATCTTCCCACTACACTGAAATGCCATCTTTATGAAACTAGCATGGAACTGGGTGGAACAGCAACAACTGTAAAGAGCCATTCACAAAAATGTAGTGAATGAAGCTTAAATGACAGATTTCAAGCTGTAATCTCAATTTCTGGATTGTTCCAGAAAGCATGTATGTCAAAATATTTAGTGATAGCTTTTGGTTCTCTCTCTTCCTGTCAGAGATAAATAGTAGATAATGATAAATTATTATCTACTACTACTAATAAATAGTAATAGTAGTAGTAATATAGTAGTAGTAGTAGTAATAATAATAATGATGTTGATGATAATTTTAAACTGTACATCATTTCCCTGTCCCAGTTACTGTGTGGTATTGGGATGGAGGGAGTGCCAAAGAAGCATAGACTCTTTTCAAGATATTTAGCTTATATTTTGGTTTTTGGGTGGAGTTTTCAGGGGTTGGTGGTTGTTTTGGTTTTTGTTTTAACAGATGTTCAGTCCTCATCATGTAAAAAAAACCAAGATAAAACTTGTGCTTATATATATGTCTTGTTATATTTGCTGTTGAAATATTCCTTAATGTTTTTTCCTTAAAGAGAAGTCATTTAATAGATGAGAGCTACTGCCTGTGTCAAGCTCAATGTAGCAGACACAAAACCAGTGACAGAAAGACATCAGCTTAATTGCTGCTTCATGCTGTGTTCAAGCGCATACAGATATGCATTTTCTCTGACTTCTGGAAGAATGCAGTCATAAGCATGGCCCAGACTAGCAAAAAACTGTGGATGTCGATGGAAATTTTAATATCTAAAGGAAACAGTTCGTAATTCTAGGTTTTGCACACAGTAGAGTTAGAAGATACACTTAGAATCAGCACCTTAAAATTCTAAGTTGTTTTGTGGGTTTGCTCTGAGCTCCCTCTGCTCCTGTTTACCTTCTGCAAATTCCAAACATCATCTTCCCATCTTCCTCCTGCTCTAAAGCACTATTTTTGTTCCGGGCTCCATTATACTTGAATTCCTGGGGAAAATGGAGGGTGGTGGTGGGTCAAAGTGTTACTATCTTGGAAATAGTTACTATTATTTCTTTAGAATTGTGCAAAACACAGACTTCAGATGTTTTAAAATTACTATATGTGGTTGGGGGTGGAAATCATGGTTCAAACTTGGTGTGCTTATACAAAATACTGTTGAATTAGAAATATACCTGATGCCATAAATGTATTTTTTTCCTGTGCATTTGCTTCCCTTCAACGTAGAGAATGGGGAAATCTGTAAGTCTAATTTTCATTTCACTTAAGCAACATAGGTTGTGTTCCCTGGTTCTTGTGGTCCTGTACATTGTATGTGTGTTTCCTAAGTCATAATTTGCTGTACATGTATACTTTTGTACTTTGTTTTATACACTGTGATTTAGAATTTATGACTGAAAAATATTCATCATGACCTGTTAATGTTTTCTTCTAAATATTATCCACTTTCTGTTCAAGGTAAGTCACAGAACATGTATTTTACTTTCTGAAAGAATGTAAAACTTGACAGTACTTCTCTGCACCAGTATAATAATTAGGTTTTTGAATTAACTGTTTTCTTGTTCTGGGAAAATGCTCCCAGTTGTGAAATAACTATGGGGAAAATGAGGATGAATTTGTTCCTAAAGGGAACTTTAACGTTTCATCACATGCCTATTCTTGCCTCCTTTCTACTAACCCATGCACGTCTAGAAATAACTTGAGTTCAGATGAATGCTGGGTATGGCAGCATACAGAAATGGGACATTAGAGCTCTCTGTTCTTGGGTGGAACTGACTTGTGACTGCTCTGCTTTTTTTCGGAGCCCAGTGTTCTGTTCGTTTTGTCTCTTTAATAAACTGAGCTTACTTTGTCCGCCATGTGTGATTTCAGTTCTACCACTACTTGAAGGATAAATTAAGTTAGTCAGCCTTGGTTCATGTTGTACTTTTAGGGTTAATTTGAGCTTTTATTTCAGTGCTGAATTCTTGCCCACTCTATTGCAAATTTACACCCCTTATACTTCCTCTGCATTTTTGTCTTTAATTTAACAGTGTTTTTACTTTAATAGTTACACACTTCTTCATACACTCTTGCCTCACTCTCCGTAGTTGTTGTTTGGTCTTCTCAAGCTGCTGTTCTGCTTCTGAAAAACTGAGCTTCAAGTCCTTTTTTGTTCATACATGGTTTTGGTACAGCTGGTTTTTAGAAGAGGTGGCCACTGGGACAGGATGGACTGATAAACTGATAAACTCTGTTTTGGAAATGTCATTGTATTGGGGAAAAATGTGGTGGAGACAAAAAAAATCAATTTAAATTGATGGGGCTGGTCTCCGCTGGCCACCAAACTTCAGGCCAGGTGCCTTTTTTAACTTTTTCTAGTCATCCCTGCAAAATCAAGGATGAAAACACAACCTGAGACATGCTAGTTCTAACAGTGTCCTGTTAACAGCTTTTCTCTTCATAGTAAAAAACCCCAGCAAACAGGACGTAGTAGAACACAAGCTGCTCCCATCATTCTCCACCTTTCTTGGCCCCCTGTGTTTGAATGAAGCTGTATCTGGCTGTTCTCAACTCCACACTCATCTATAAAACCTGAGGGTAGCCTCGTGTTGCTAGAAGATTCTAGAATTAAGTGTAGCCTCCTGAAATGACCTCTTGTAGTAGTAGAACAAAGTTAGGCATTTCCTTTTGAAGTTTGGGCCTACTAAATTTTTTTCTTTTAGGAAGAGAGCTCTCATTAGTTTCTGGTTTTCGCTTGAGCTGAATCAGTACTGGGGTTTGTGCTGTAATTTTGATTGCTGTTAGTGGAGTTCAAAAGATGCCAGGTTTGATCAGGCATTTCAGAGGTCTTGCGTCCTTCTGCTATTAGCCTGCCTGTTCTTTCTGCTGTAGGACAGTGTGTGAGCCCAGGTGAGCAGGGTACAGCTGTGCTTTTAACTGTGAGATCACTAGTTAGTGTGCCAAAAATATTGCACATTATAGAGTGATGTTTGTCTTGTATCAACATACCAGTATCTCCATTTTCGAGAAGTGCTGTCAGCCTGTGTTTCCAAGGTTCCCTTTAAAGTGACACCTCTAAAAATCTACTTTTGGGCAGTGGGTCTTCTGGATCCACTTAGGTAGAGTCAGGATATTCTTCTTGTACTGTAGCATATAACTCATTTCCAGTCTTGGCTAGATTTACACAGATAGCAGTTTCTCAGGAACTGTAAGGAAACTCTTCTTTTGTTCTGAAGAGTGACTAAATCATCCAAGGTTGATCCTAAAATAAGGAAATCTCTGAACTCCTAGCAGTTTCTTCCTCTTGTATGCAAATCTGTGGTTATACTTGTGAGCACAAGAAACAACGTATTAGTTAATACTGATAGTGTAAGGGGAGAGGCTCAGATTCAGTTCATTGCTTACTACCTTAGTCAAGACATAAGAACTACTAATTTCATAAATTCTATGCTGTTTCTCAATTTTCTTTACTAGGCTTATATGAATCTTGTAATGTCTCCAAAGGAGCGTGAGGGAAATCTTGTATTGTACAGCATACATACTGTAATCTTTCCACTGCATTCCTTTATTTCCTTTGTTTGGAATTTCTTGTACAAATCCAGTTGCTTTTTATATGTAATTTAATAAACTGGATTGTCAGTGGTTTGGACTAAACTTAATTTTGCTTCATTGTTGTAAAAGATTGCTGACAATGGGAAGATTTGTGCATTTTGGCAATCTGCTTAGAATTGCTTGAATTTCAGAGTTAAATGTTCTTTTCAAATGAAAAGAAACCCCCATCTTTTAAACCTTGGTATTGTGTTTCCTATAATTTATTTTGAATGTGTACAAATACTGGTGTCTATGAAAACTGCTTATTCTATGTGCATATAGATGAAACGTATAAGTTTAAATACATAACATATAATTCAAATACATATTGTGGCAATACTGAAAAATGTTTGTTTGCATGCTAGGAATCAGTCCAATGTCAGAAGAATGCACACAGCTGTGAAGCTCAATGGAGTAGTGCTTAATAAATCACAGCATGCTCAGCTAGTCCTCCTGAATATGCCTGGACCTCCCAAAAACAGAAAAGGGGATGAAAACTGTATCCTCTGCTATATTGCTTCAATATTTCTTGACATTTGGAATTTGATTTTTATGACTGTGCCATTGTCTATTAGTTAGGATAAGCATTAGTAACCATGGTGAGCATAAGCTTGCCTTTAAGAAAACAACTTTGATTCCACAGTTTTAAGAAGTGTTGATGACTGGGGAGGAGGGGATTGAATTGATTTGAAGCATTCCTAAATATTGAACTTCATTTAAAATCTCTATTTTCATCTTTTGTGTAGGTGACTAGGACAGAACTAGAACTTTTGCCTAAATTAAGCTTCACTTCCACTTGAGCAAGCAGGTAGATTATGTTATGGGACAGTACAGGGTGACACAAGAAAACTCCTTGAGGAAATTGTTGAACTTGAGTTTTGCATTATATATCAGACTTTTAAATATATTAGTGGGTTTTTTGTTTCTTTTCTGAATAAATTCCTTGACTTAATGATATTTCAGACATGGAGTTTTTAGAAGTTCTGACAGAAGGTCTGGATAGAGTTCTCCTGGTCCGAGGCAGTGGACGTGAAGTGATCACCATTTATTCTTAACCTGTTTGCTCATTTTGTTCAAATACCCCCCAAATGGGAAAACAAAGATATTTGCCACAATTGGAGCAGCTTCATTAAGAGCTCTAGTGCATTGAAAATTACTGAATCTTCTGATGATGTGTTCTGGTTGTTTTTTCTGTTAAAAGGTTATATTTAAATTATATTTTAAGAAGATAGACTTCTGTAGAAAATATTTCTGTAGTGTATTAAAAACGGTGGCTGGGTTAGAATATTCACATGTAGCATATTCTGACACTTGTTAAACTGTGGTGAAACACAAGAACAGAAATGAATGCAATGCTATGTTTAAACATCTAGAAATGCAAGCAAATTTTGATCAGTTTAATCTTTGTTCTGCATCAAAACAAAAGGGAAAGATTTTAGGAAAAGTTAGCTTCCTCCCTTACCAAAATGCTGCTATGTTGCTTCTGTTGGGATTAGTCCTGGCTCAGGAAACTTCATTCAGAAACACATACAACCACTCAAACACGTATATTATGTGCATAGAGTGTTTCCCTGAAGTTCATTATTTGCCACACTTGTTTTAAGTAACATTTCCCTGTTTAAAATACTTTGGTAGCTGAAGCCTCCCAGTGACAATGATAGTAAATTGGCAAGTTGTGTGGGGTTCTTTCGTGAGCTACTAGAGGTTATAGTATATTGCACAATTATACCAGTGAAACCTAAAAGCATCCAACTCGTAGGAAGGCTGTGGTACAGTAACTCTGCCTGGCTGCAAATGATTGTGAGAGTTGATAAACCACAGCAAGTTGGTCAGTGAAGAGCAGTCCCTTGTTTTCAAAGATGTATATTTTGAAAATGTTCTATGTATGTGCTGCTGTTGAAAATAAAATCTGCTTTTCTCAACTGATCGAGCTTTTAAGTGTGCTTCATTTGAACTTGTTGAACAATTTTGTTTAAGTGCTCAACAGAAACTACTATTGCTTCTGTCAGAATTCTGACTCTTTTTGGACACTGTTAAGTTTCCTAAATGTTGTTTTAAACCTAAGTGTTGGGGTTTTTTCAGTATTGGAAGATGCTTCTACTCTAAAAAGAGTGGTTTTATTTAAGCATATATAAACTATTCTTTTATGGTACAATGGACATCTCTGTTGCTCAGACTGGGATAGCAGGGATGCAGGGCCCAAATACCCAACTAGGCTCAAGGTGAGTGCTTTTATCATAGCTATCTTGGGCAAACCAAAAAGAAGTTATAGACAGCAAAAGCTGAAGGCAGCCCTTTACCAGCCCCTGTAGTTTGATGTACCTCAACAGAGGGAACACGGAAAGATAATCAGATGACCCACTGAACTTCAGATGGTTCACAAACACTGCTAGGACACACTAAAAGGCACTTGGAAAGGCACGCTGAACACCAGAAGGCACTGGGCGTAGGTTTAGTCTTCAGGGTAGGATTATGTTTATGTATAAGCACTTGGAGGTACCGTGGGAGCACACCAAAGTCCGCCAATGGCCCTTGGGTACAGTGGAAGACGTGGAGGCCCTGTGGACTGACCAGGAGGCATCGGAAGATGCTGAGATTTCCACAGCGTATCAAGAAGTACATGAAAAGGCATTCTCAGACCACTGGGGAGAAATGTAGTCAAATACCTCTGGTGCAGTCCAGATGGCTCTTGGCTTTTCCTGGAACACACTAAAGGCACTCAAGAGGTCCATGGTGCAGGGCCATAAGCAGGCATTCATAGACAACTGTGCTTGGCTTTTGGTAAGGGTAATGGTAAGGCAGTCAGAGGCTGCTACAGGTGGGGGTTTTGGTTGGTTTTCTTCGGTCATTTTGGTTTTGGGGTTTTTTGATTGTTCAGTTTGGGGGGTTTTTAATGGTTATGGGGTTCAAATATTTCAAACCAAGATTGAGAAAGTTGGGGTTTTTTTACTGACTTTAAAAATACATCTGTTTAACAGTATTTCTCTATAGAGAAATTTTAGTGCTGAACTGCCTTGAAGATGAAAGCCTTTAGGAGAGAAGCTGGCCTGATTTTATGAGGTTGCTCATTTATTGTTCCTTTTAAAGAACTTATTGACAATGAAATGTCACGGATTTAGCCCTGAAGAATCCTTTTGAGCATGATCGGTAGGCACTTCACTAGTTTGGCACCGAAACCTCTGAATATATTGTGCCTGTGTCTCAGTTTATCGCTGCAAACACCTGGTAGTAGTTGCAACAGCAAGAAGGAAAATGGGAGATTGTTGTCTTTTTGGGTTTGCTGGGGCTTTGGGGGTATTATACTTCACCTATTGCAAACACAGACTTCTCACCCCTAACATGTGAAAACACGTGTATTCAGCCTCAAATTCCCCTCCAAGCTCAGACACAGCTCAACTAGCATTCACTGTTCATTATAACCCTCCGCTAGGTTAGGGTTGCTTAGATTGAGTTTAGGGCTTAGGGTTAATGTTGGGGGGGGGGGTAGGGTAAAGGTTATGGTTATGATTAGGGGTAGGGTTAATGTTAGGGTTAGATGGGGTTTAGGTTTAAGCCATTAGGGTTAGGGTTAATGTTAGGGGGTTAGGGTAAAGGTTAGGTTAGGTTTAGGGTGATGGTTTGAGTTTAAGCTGTTAGGGTTATGATTAGGAGTTTGGGTTAATGTTAGGGTAAGGGTTGAGTTTAAGCCATTAGGGTTAGGATTACAGTTAGGGTTTAGGGGATTAGAGGTTTTGAGTTTAAACTGTTAGGGTTACAATTAGGAGTTAGGGTAAGTGTTACGGGATTAGGTTTAGTGTTAGGGTTTGGGTTTAAGCCATTGCGGTTAGGGGTTGAGGTTATGGGGTAAAGTGAGGGTTATGTTTTGGGTTATGGGTT
>NW_009937546.1:0-266 GCF_000696875.1 Nestor notabilis
TAAATATCTATCTATATATTATATATATAAGTAACATAATTCCAGCCAGTACCTAAAGAGGGCCTATGAGAAAACTGGAAAGGGACTTTTTGTAACAGCAAGTAGTGATAGGACAAGGGGGAATGGCTTTAAACTGAAAAAGGGTAGATTTAGGTTAGATATTAGGAAGTTCTTTACTGTGAGGGAGATGAAACACTGTCACAGGTTGCCCAGAGAAGCTGTGAATGGCCCATCTCTGGCAGGGTTAAAGGCCAGGTTTGACGGGG
>NW_009937546.1:305-20554 GCF_000696875.1 Nestor notabilis
TGGCCTAGTGGAAGGTGCGCCTGCTTGTGGAAGAGGGTTGGAACCCGATGGTCTCTAAGGTCTTTTCCAACCCAAAACATTCTTTGATTCTATAATAAAGACTTTGGGAAGGCCTGATAGCTGGATCCATGCAAAACTTACCCCTCTTTAAAAGCATTTTCTGACCTGCACCCAGAAATGTTGAGATTTTTGTGAGCTTTGTATTACCTACATCATCTTTATTCCCGTCCTTTAGAAAAAAATTTCCCTATCTTCTTGTTATACAAGATGTCAGGGTGAGAAAAAGTCCAGTCACACACTTTGCAAGATCACTCAGTAGCTTGGTCACTCTGTAGCTTATTCCTGTATCTACATTTCAAGCTGTCCTTAGAAAGCCAAAGGAGATTGAAACTTCTGGTTATTAGCATAACTTCCAGGAGCTCCCAAATTCTTTGCAATTTGTAGCTCCTTTTTCTCCATAATTCCAAAACCACTTTATTGTTTTTTAAAATGTTCTTTTCTGGACAAGGAGTGTGGTCACTGGAATGTTAAACACTGCCAACAGAAAGTTATTTCTTGTTCTAAGCACAAGGTAGTTATTGTAATCTTTCAGATTCAATCATGCAATATATCTGCTGTAAACCCCAATCTTCTGCTAGTGCAAATACGAGAACAGTATTTCTTTGTGTTTCTGTAGGAATAGGTTGCCTTTAGCAATTGTCTGAGTTTGGTTTGAGCAATAATACTGACATTGCCTCTACTGTTGTTTAAAAATAACATGAAATGATGAACGATGTCACAAATATTCCTGGCAAAACAACGTTAATTTGTTCTTTGCTGTCGCCTTTTTAGCCAACAGAATAATGCTGCTGGAGTTTGGACTTTAACGTACTGACCCCTTTCAGGATTGTAGAGTGTTCTGTGTATTACCAAATTCCTTTACTCTCATTCTTGATTTAAGGCATGTTCAACAATCTGTGGTCTCATTTGTGTACTGTGTTCTTCTCACATAGGGTCAGTTCACTGTTATGAGCTGACAAGCAGCAGTGTTAAGCCTCACAGCTTACAGCCTTCTGGAAGGTCGCACCCTCAGATCGTAGATAAACAATGCACCAGTTGAGAGTTAAACAAGAGTTTCTGTGTTTGCTTGTCAGTTCTGTGCACCTAGTGCCAAATGAAACATTGTTGTCTCTCCAGCATCTGCCCTGAACTCATTTTGATCCTTGAAACTCAGTCTGATCCTTTCTTCTCCCTCCTTTCCTCTTCCCCGACAACACAGTTTCACCAGAAACTGGAAACCCATCTTACCTCTGGATATAAATTTCCTCTTTGTTTTCTGCAGATGTCTTCAAATGTCAGCATGGTGTGGCATGCTGCCTGACATTTTTAATGTGCCTGTAAAGGGATGTATATTTAAAATTATTTTTAAGGGATTAAAGTTAGTCTAATGCAATGAATAGAGCTGATTTCGATTGATTGCAGTATGCAATCTAACCCACTCACAGAAACCCATGAATAAGAGATGCACAGTTGGTCTGACAATTACCAGAGAAGCACCATTGCATACCGGGACATGTCCCTACCCATGGCAGGGGGGTTGGAACTAGATGATCTTAAGGGCCTTTCCAACCCTAACCATTCTATAATCTTCAGCAGCCTGATTGAGAGGGTTGCTGAGTGGGTCAGCTGCTGCTGTTATTTATAAACAGAACTATTTGGTAGGTACCCGTCATTGCCCAGGTCAGGCATATCCACAATGCAAATCACAAATGCCAGCAGTTGCACAGTAACTCCTTTCAAAACGTGATGCTAATCTCAAACTGATCAGTCAATATCTGTTTCTCAGGTGGCTGCAGACACTCTGGCAAGAAATCTCTGAGACACCAGTGAAAGCTCATGATTTCTGAAAGGGCATACACAAAACTGCAATACTAAACTTTCATTCAGTGGCTTTCAAGCAATTTGCAAAGATATTGGTATATGTGCCTCAAAGGAACAGAAGGCAGACTTCCTCCTTGAATTTATGTTGTTTGAGGCATTCATACTGTTGTACAAATCACACATGCCACCAGCTCAGGGGAAAGGAATGTCTTCTGTCCTGGGAGAGGCACATAGGAGCACTGGTAGGGAAACTGAACTGGAAGATGCACTGCAGGAGAGTACCTGATGTGCTCAGCCCATGGGATCAGAGTTAGTGTGATGCCATCAGGAACAATAAAGAAAATTATTCTGAAGTTTGGGGTGAATATTTTTTCTTATGTATGTATCAAGACTAAGATCTGGATAACTAGTCAGTAATAATGAGTGTATGTGCTCTTAAAAGGCTGTGGAGAGAGGCTGATGTGTCCAAAAAGATCTAAGCACCAGCCCTCTGGATACCTGTCCCATGAGAATGTCTAATTCCTAAAATCAAGGCACCAACTATCAGTAGTCATTCTTGACAATGTTAGCCAGTCTTTTAAATCATCTCTGTTTACACCAGCAGCCGGACAGTCAGTGCATGTTTTACCTGATACTGTAATTTGACAGTCCTGTAGAAAGACTGTGAGGCAAATCTGAAATTCAAAGTCAGTTCAGCAGGTGGAAAGTGGAAAGTCATTACTTTACGGTAATCCGGATATTTAACTCACTGTTCTGACATATAGGTCAGGAACCAATCTATGTGGTAAACAGATACTGCCGAGGAAAAAAACTTTTTCTTCCTGAAAACTGTGTGTTAACAATGTTGTAGTTCACAATTAATGTTACTTTAGTTAATGGCCGTTTTCTGTCCTTCTGATTAACCTGTGCTTTTGATGCCCTTCGTACAGCTTGCTTTACTTTTTCCATCTCCCACCATTAAGCTCTAATTCTCAAAGCAACTTGGGCTACCAGGCTGTAAAATAATTGAGAAACTGGGATGGTAAAGGCCTAGGGACCAAGAGCATCTCAGCAACAAATACCCATAATCTTAAAAACTTCTTTGCCTATAGCTAAACTTAATGTGGCTGTAGAGAAAAGAGGTATATGGGGATCTCAGAGAGTTCAAGGAGAAAGTTCCACCACTGATCCATAGGATGAACTTTAAAAATGCTAGCAGAAAGAGGAATCAGGTACCACAATGTGATAAACTGCATCAGTGAACTAATCCATGCCAAAAATAAACCGCAAAATTAAAAAAGACAAGACACATGGGTTTGATGTACCCCTCTGGTCCACACACAGCAACCAGCTTTTTGGAAGCTGTGGGAAAGAGGGTTTCCTTAAGCCAGTTTACCTTGAAAGAAAGTGCAGACATCCATAACAGAGTTGTTCTACCTTGCTGTTAAGACATGCTCTGAGATGTCATCAGAATAGCAAAGAGGCCTTTTCAATTCTCTGTTGATAACATGACATAAGGATTGCTTAATGTTTTCTATTCTAACAAAGAGGACAGCATACAGGGAAAACAGAATATCGAGAGAGAGAGAAAACAACATATACCTCTGTTTTTATTTTATTTCAAATGTAATCATTAAAATAACTCACAGGGAAAATCTGCAACAATGACAACAAAAGCCTATGTTTAGATTTAAAGTATGTCATTAGCAATCTGGGTGTTAAAAGTATTTTAGAAGCTTAATGGACCCATGGAAAGAGTACTAGTATCCTGATATCAGCTGCTCTGCATAGTGATGATTTCTGAATTAATACTAGTTTATAAGCTGAGGCCTGCTTTATGCAAATTAAAATGCACTGTATTTAGCTACAAAGTTAACATGCCTCTTACAGTAATTTTGCAAATTCCCTAACTGCTTTGCTATAATACAGCCCAGTTACAGATTCTATAGCCTAAATCATGTCTTAGTGACTTAGGAAGTGTTTAAACTAAGCATGAAATTAAACACATAGGAATTAAAAAGAGAAAGTTCACCACAGTTGCAGCCTAATTAATCAGCACTGAATTGATTTTGTACTAATATTTTGAAATGAGATTTCTTTTCTTGTTTTCCATTTGAGTGCTAATTTGTGTCATTTATTAAATAGTCTGCGTGTTTGTGTTTCTGGAGAATGTAATTAATAATTAAGATAATTAACGGAATCATTTCAAAGATACCTTTCCTCCCATTACATTAAGAAAAGCACATCTTTCCTCAGTTTGGTATATCTAATTGGTGTATGATAAATTCACACAGTATTTTGAATGAGATCTCAAGTGGGGGGAGAGGAGGGAGTCAGGCTGGGGAGCTATCTGCAGGTAGAATGTTCTTTTAGGCACAGTTGCATCTGTGAAGCTACAGACTTTAGCCAGAACATCTGAGATCATGAAGATTAGGCTAATGTGATGAGTGGAGTTGATTTCAGTTGATTACAGTAAGCAATCCAACCCACTCACAGAAAACCATGAATAAGAATTTAATTTAAAATGACAGGTGAGTCATTTGCTCAGCTTTGAACAGGGGATGATGAAGGTTGCTAAGGGTATTGTCAGCCTTGCAAGCTAGTTAGGTACAGTCCAAAACTGGAAGAGAAAAAAATAAAAACAAAAACCTCTAGCAATTTGGTAGAAGTTTGCTGCCATATGGCCTGAAACTAGTGAGCTGTTCTTTAACATCAGAGCCTACCCAGAATATCTTCAGAGAGCTGTAGAAATAAGCAAAGATACAGAAAAAAGTTAACATCATAGTTAAATACATCTTAACCAGCAACTGAAATCAAGAGGGCAAGTGTTGTCTAATGAGTACTACATCTTACTCTTTAAAGACCAGTGATTATCTTCCAGTATTATTTCTCAAGTCAAGTTCACTTTGATGTTAAAACATATTTGCAGTACATATCTACATGTATATCTAGTTGGGGTTTTTTATCTATTGTGTCTTTTCTGATGAAGGATTTTAAAACTCCAGGAAATCAAGTGTGTTCTGGCACCCCTTGTACAGGGAGGAGATGGGGGATAGATAGGGGGAAAATATTTCTCGCTTCTGTTTTTTATATCTGAAGCAGCTCCACAGGAGCATTTTAAGAACTGGGTAGAGGATTTAGCAGCACATCATGCACAGCTAAATCACAATTGGATGCAGGAGCCTTGCGCAAGCACGTGTAAGTCCATGTGAGGTTGGTGCTAGAGACCCCTCTCCTACCTGTCAAAGTGAACACATGTTGTTCTGTCCTGGAACTCCTCAAAACACATATGGAAATGTTCTGTCTGCCTCTATTGTCTGAAAGAAGGCTGACGATACCCAGCTCATGAAGAATAACTGCCCCAATGTAAGCCATGAGACAGGCTATGGCAAGAGCACTCCTTTAAGCAGTAATGCTCAGAAGCTAGAAATGCTGTATTGCTACAAATAGTTATGACTAGTGTGTACATAGGTACATGTTTGTGTGAGGTAGGTTTCAGAATTTAGGGAGTTTTGTTTCTTGCATCCAGGAAACCAAGGATCAAGAAATGGAAACGAAATATTCATAAATAATACCTCTTCTGTTTGTTTGTTCTTCAGGAAAATAAAGGAAAGTTTGGAGTGCTTTCCTGTTAAACTCAATAACTTGATCCACACGCTTGTACAGATGTCAGTGACAGGCTCTGCAAAGCCTCCAGCTCCAGAGACTGTCCCCCAAGAGTGGATCATGTTGAATGCAGAGAAGTCAATCACAAGAGCCACCATTTTGGGGTTCAACAAAAAGTCTGACCCTGTATGTATTGTGTTCTTTGCTTGCCCTCATTTGCCTTGGTCTTTAACGACTCTTCTGTGAGCTTATATACCGCCCTTCCTCCTTTATAGAAGATGTGCTTGTGCCATGTTAAAAGGATCACAGGATGAACAGCAGTTCCATAAGCAATGATGTACAGGAGAAAAAGAACACCAGGCAGTCAGCTATTAGCAGGGAGCCATTAAGGAGAACAGTTCATGCCCCATAGTGAAAAATAAATCAAGAGCTAATTAAAGCATCCAGAAGGAAAGCATGGCACAAAATTAGGAAGCCTAATAGAAATAGGAGGCTGTTATGTGATGCTTTAATGGTGCACTATTAGTTTTCACACACTGCAGTGATCTTTCAGCGTTCGAGTTGTATGCTATCCAGGCAAGTTTCTCTTTCTGTGCCCCAAAGACTATAAATTACAAACTGAATTCTCTGGAACTTGGCACTATATTAAAGAAAGGTTTTTCTTTGTTAAAATCAGCTTGTATTTTCTCTTGTACATTTTTTTTTAATGTGCCTCTCTGATCATTTCTCTTTTTGGTCTCTCCCTTTTCCCCAATACAGCTATATCTAGTCCAGGTGGTACAGACCTGCAATGTGGTCACTTTTGTGGAAAAATCATTTGACCAGTTCTCCAAACTTCACAGCCACCTCCAGAAGCAATTTCCATCGTATGCCCTCCCAGAGTAAGGCAGCATATTAGTGAATGTTATTCTGCTATTTAGTGCTTCTCTCTGTGCACAGATAAAAATGTGAGAAATGTACAGCAGACATATTTTTAGAAACACAAAGGCAATGTGACATATTCTATCAAGCCTCTATTCAGTCCCAGAAGAAACTGAATCATAGGCCATTGTGACAGTGTAACTTTTATATATTTTATTGTTCTTTTTTTAATGGGAGGAGAAGGGGGGAACAGCTTGTGCCCGACACGGCTATTCCTGAAATAAAATGGTAAGTGATAATGACTTCATTAAAGGCCAGTAGGGCCTCTAATTTTTATTTTCTTCATGATGCCTATCAAAACTCATAGAAAAATCCATACATTAAAGCAATGTAGGAATGTTCACAGTGGGTCAGAACAGAAACAAACCAGTCTCTGACACTGGCAGGCATGATCAAAAAGATGCATATACTCCCCAGCTGAGAAATATGCCACAATCTTACGTACTGTCCTGGCCCCAAACCCCAATACTTTGTGCCTTGCGTCATTTAGTTTAGTATCTCTTGAAAAATATGCTATCAGTAGTAGTAATAATTTTGAATGTTGCATTTTATTGCATGTGCATGTCTATTCCTGCTTTTCATATTCTGAAATTTATTTCTTCAGAGTTTCTGAGACAGCAAGTCCCACAGTTTATTTCTGTAACGTAAAGCAGAAATATTTATTGTCTTACCTAAAACAGCTTTGCCTTATGTAATGACTGTCCGTGGCTTTGGTAATACAAGTTATGTGTTGTACAAATATCATATACATTATGCTGCGTAGACCATTGAGAACAAAGTAGTCCTCTCTTAAACAATCATGCTGTCTTGCCTAATACAAGGTCCTCTTCAAGCTCAGTCTACAATAAAACATAAAGCTGGCCAAGAGGACAAGCAGTTTATTTGAACCAATCTGAGATTCAAGTGATATGCTTGAAAAATAGAAAGGTCTTTGAGATTTGACCTGAAGTAAATAGCTACAAATAACATGGTTTTAACTTAAAAAATAAAGTCCACGAAATTCAGATCCAAATTTGATATTCCCCCAAGCTTGTGAGAGGCATTCAGATAAATGGTTTCAGGTTAGTTAATTTTAGAGGATCATTTTCCTACCTGAGGGGGATTTTAATTGCTTTCAGATTGACTCTTTATGACTGGCTCACATTAAATGATTTGAAGCAGTTGGAGAGAACTGTAATTTCACTAAACACTGGAAGTGCTAGAATCATGGGTTTGATTTGGAGATATTTGCACACTAACTATGAGGTTGTAAAATAAAATGCTTAACAAGTAACTATTTATGATTTTTATCCTGTGGTGAGCAGAGCCCTTTGAAGGAAAATATTTTTCTTTCTAGAAACACACAGACCTCAGAAACTCTGTAGTGAATTTCAAAATTAGTACTAGCCGTTTTTCAGATAAATCTACCTTTAATAAAATCCCTCACAACATTTTCACTGCAAAAGAGAGTTCCAGAACTCACAAAGGGTTAATCTGAGTATACTAAAGCTGTGTCTAAGAGCTCCAGAGCTTTATTGTCATAATTCAGTCCCAGCAGTAACCTGTCACTGTGTGATCTTTCCCCAAGACCGTGTTAAAGTAATTCATTTTACGATGTTTCTTTATATGTATGTTCTTTAATTTTAAAGTTTTTATTTGTTTTCTAACAGAACTTTGTTAGTTTGAGGCTTTTCATGTATTCCAGTTTTTATTCTAATAATAAAAAACTTATTATTACTTTATAGGAAGTTATTACTGAAACTGCCGTAGCACATGAGACAATTTGTCTGCATTACAAAGCTCTAGCTCTGGCCAATGCCAGATGCTTCAAAGGAAGGAAAAAGCCTTGTTCCATAATGTAACCACAAGATCAGTTTGAAGATGTATGATTTAAAAGTAAAATGTCTAATATTACTAGAATAATTAGAACTACTAAGAGAAATTATTTGGTTACTGCTTTGTATTGATTCATGAAATTGTATATTTTCATGTCTCATTAGGAGGAGACATCTCATTATAATGCAGTATAAGTCTGCTTCATATAAGTGCTAAATGGTAGCTGTATCTCAAGAAACTGATGTCAAAAGCTCAGAGTTCTCAGTATCTGAAATTTTGCTATTGACGTGTAAGCATTCAGCCCATCTTTATAAGTCAAAGCACAGCTGCCCCAAGCAAGCCCTTGCACTTTAGCACCTTCCTTCTTATTTGGTTTCAGACAGAGTATTAGTTGTGTTCAATTATTGTTTTTTAAAGGTCAAAAACTTTTTCACCCAACAAAGCATTTAAGTGACATAATTACTTATTAGCTTGAAGAACACAGGGTGTTCTTTAAGCTAATAAGTAGGAAATGGAATCTGCTATGCAGGATGACTGTGGGTCATGCAAGTATATACTTTTCTGATCTATTTAAGGTAGATGCAAAGCTCAAAGTCAGTTTGGGAAGTTGAGCTTTTCTGACACAAGTCTGTTCACAAGTGCAAAGTCAGTTTCAGCCATAGGCACAATTCAGCAAAAGCATGAAGGCCTTTTAAAGAAAGTTCATATTGTCCTTCACTGAAGCAGAGTTATTGGTGCTGTCAATCCTCAGTTTATCTGTCTGCGGTTTGGCCACTGTGCTTAGGTTGCATCTTCTGAGGACCTGCACTTTACAACCAGAGTCCTCTCCTTGTGTTATACAGCCTAATTAATTTTAAGCTGCTTCCAAACAGATCCTCCCTTCCATCTCTTGAAAGAAGTCCTTTTTGTGTCCCGAGGAACCCAGAACATTCACAGGCTATCTATGTGTGCCAAATGACCTGAGCTCTATTTTTATCTGTGCAGCTCACATATGTCATGGTCCTGGGTCATACCGCTTCCCCCACCTCATTATGTGTCCTGCCACTGTAATTTTGTTAAGCAAGAATTGCCTCTTACTATTCATTTGTACAGTGCCTAACTGTGCCTTGGATCTTTCAGTGCTATAGGCAAAAATAATCAAGAGGTCATACATACATACAATATGCTGCTATCATCCTGCTCCCTTGCTTCTTTAATTGTAAAATACATTGTCCCAGTTCTTCTGCACAGTATTACACAGCTACCTTTCAAAAGACTGGCCAAGTGTCTCATTTCAGTATATTGCATTCTACATGGCTCTTTAGTCATTTGTCTGAAGCCTCCAGAGATGTCTTGAGATCAGGTGGATAAACAAGGTTGTAAACAAGACATGCTTAACTATTTACAGTAGTGGTGTAGCATGAAATACAACTAGATCAAGACTTCCATCTTTCTACTTCACACAAGATTAGAGGACATAAAGCATATTAGCCATCGATCCCAGTATAAGCAATCGATATCACAAAACCCATTATGTGCAATTTAGCACCAATAACTTTTCTAATGGTCCTTCAACCTGAGAGAAATACTCCTTTTCAGGGCAAGGTTAATATACATTGATTATGCGTATTGTTAAAAATCTAACCTTTCGACTGATCTAATGCGCGTTGTTTCTAAATACAACTTGGAAACAAGAAAATATAACCCCCATTTTCAAGAAGGGGAAAGTAGAAGACCCAGGAAACTACAGACCAGTCAGACTCACCGCTGTGCCTGGCAAAATCTTGGAGCTGATTGTCCTGGAAAGCATGCTAAGGCACACAAAAAACAACGAGGTGGTTGGTAACAGCCAACATGGCTTCATCAAAGGCAAATCTTGCCTGACCAATTTGGTGGCTTTCTATGATGGGGCTATGGAACTGATGGATAGGAACAAAGCAGTTGACATCATCTACATGGACTCATGCAAAGATTTCAACACTGTCCCACATGACATCCTTGTCTCTATACTGGAGAGATATGAATTTGATGGACAAACCACTCAGTGGATAAAGAATTGGCTGGATGGTGACACGCAGAGAGTTGTGGTCAAGGGCTCAATGTCCAGCTGGAGATGGGCAACAAGTTCAACATCTTTTGTTGGCGACAGGGACAGTGGGATTGAGTGCGCCCTCAGCAAGTTTGCCAACGACACCAAGCTGTGTGGCTCAGTTGATACGCTGGAGGGAGGGGATGCCATCCAGAGGGACCTGGACATGCTTGTGAGGTGGGCCAATGCCAACCTCAAGAAGTTCAACAAAGCAAAGTGCAAGGTCCTACACCTGGGTCGAGGCAATCCCAGGTACAGCTACAAGTTGGGTGGAGAAGAGATTCAGAGCAGCCCTGCGGAGAAGGACGTGGGGGTGTTGGTTGATAAGAAACTGAACATGAGCCGGCTTCAGCGTGTGCTCTCAGCCCAAAAATCAACCATATCCTGACCTGCATCAAAAGGAGCATGACCAGCAGGTTGAAGGAGGTGATCCTGCCCCTCTGCTCTTGTGAGACACCACATGGAGTACTGTGTGTAGTTCTGGTGTCCCCAGCATAATAAGGACATGGAGCTCTTGGATCAAGTCCAGAGGAGGGTCACGAGGTTGATAAAAGGGGCTGGAGCACCTCTAGTATGAAGACAGGCTGAGAAAGTTGGGGCTGTTCAGCCTGGAGAAGAGAAGGCTGTGTGGAGACCTGTTGTGGTTTAAGCCCAGTCAGTAACTCAGAACCACGCAGCCACTTGCTCACTCCCCCTCCTTCCCTTGCAAGTGATCCCAGCTCCTTGGCTTCTCCACTTTCTAGTTTGTGACCATCACCCCCATGTCACACCCTGGCCCTGGTGCCCAGCACCGATCGCAGCCTTCCAATCTGAAGGGGGGCTACAAGGATGTTGGGGAGGGACTCTTCATTAGGGACTGTAGTGGTAGGACAAGGGGGAATGGGTTCAAACTTAAACAGGGGAAGTTCAAGTTAGATATAAGGAAGAAGTTCTTCACAGTGAGGGTGGTGATGCACTGGAATGGGTTGCCCAAGGAAGTTGTGAATGCTCCATCCCTGGCAGTGTTCAAGGCCAGGTTGGACAGAGCCTTGGGTGACATGTTCTGGTGTGAGGTGTCCCTGCTCCTGGCAGGGGGGTTGGTACTAGATGATCTTAAGGTCCTTTCCAACTCTAACTATTCTATGATTTCTGTGATTCTGTATGGAAGCAAGCAGCAAGTAAAATGCGAAAATATGATTCAAGTAAAAAAAAATCATTTTGACATTGTGAAATCACCGGTGCATTTGAAAATTGACATAAGGCCACTCTATGCATATGTGCTTTATTCACTAAACTGAAATGAAATTAATCTTGATAAAATTCAGAAGAACATTACCATTATTATTGTTATTGTTATTGCTTTTGTTAGGATTAATTTTGATTTTGTGACAATCGTTTGTTTTCATATATTATTTTTATTATACTAGCTTCTGAAATTACATTTCGGATCAGAGACCTGCTCTGAAAAGCTCATCTATACTCTAAATAGCTGAGGTAAAAAAGCAAGCAGTGATATATTCATAAAATATCACATTATTGCTGTAAGGCTTTGGTATTCAATATTCTATGGTAACGTTTTGTATAGCATGAGTCCTGGGCTGAGATTAGAGATCTCTTGTGCTGTGCACCATGCAAAAAATGGGTAGGGTAGTGGTTTCCTGGGATCACAAAGGGCCAATCATCTAGAGGTATTAAATACCATAAAATGCAAATAAGTGCCTTTTTGGGGTTTTGAATAATTTTTTTTTTTTAATTAATGATTTAGACAGAAAAAGTGGTACAGTATGAAAGAATATCAGCAAATTATTGGAAGAACCAGAGTCAGGGGGTAGACAGTCCTCTGGACACTGTACGTGTCTCCTGTTCTACCTGCAAAATCTCTTAGAAATTGTTAACTTACTTTATTAAGTAGATCTGGGTATATTTACAGCAGATACAGTACAAGAGTTATACTTATGAATATTCTTCTTTTGCAGGTTTCCTTGCTCCTGGCATTTACCTTTTACAGATCTTGAACATAAAAGAGTGAAGGATTTGAATCTCTATCTGAAGCAGCTATTAAGTGGATCCAGGAAAGTGGCTAATGTGAGTACTTCTTGTATTTATTTTATTTGCATATGACTTTTAGTAGCATTGTACCAAAAGATTCAAGAAGCTTCCCATGGCCTCATTTGAAGGAAAAAAACTGAAAAATCACGTAAATGACACATGTTCTAATGCAGCTGTTTTGAGATGGAACCATTGTAGCATTCATCAGAACTTAAGGTAAAGACAAGAATGATTGAAAAATTGTTTATTAGACCTGGCAGGGCATTTTTCAGAAGAACTTCTCTTCCTTTGCTGCCATGCAAAAGTAGTGATTCACTGAATTTTTGACAGTAAAGGAGTAGGTTCTCGTGAATGTAATGTCTAAAAAAAGAGTAAGTTTGAAATATTGAAAAGTCTGATTTTGACAGTTTTAAAATGAAAAGTTCCATTCTTTCAGCGCAGAAATACCCTTCATCTCAAAATTTAGTTAACATGTACGAGAAATTGTGTTGCAAACATAAGACCAAAATCGGAATGTTTCAATATTATCAGAATGGTAACATCATGTTCCCTTAAAAATTGGTGGTTTCTCTTTTTTTTTTTTTTTTTTTTTTAATATTTGATTGTTTTCAAGATTTGATGTATTCTTCCTGTTTCAAAATGGAAAGTTGAAATGGTATAAAACACTGACTCTTAATTTTCTGGCCCAGGACAAAGCCTTATGCACCTCAGCATCATAAAATGCAGGGCCAAGATCAACTAACAGGCTCCATCCAACCCGGGAGGATGTTAAATCATTACACTGCATCACTTTGGAAATTGAATGGTCAATTGAATGACACGAGGATCTGAGAGAAAAGAGCATCTTCCAGCAACCGGCATTGTCAGGAAAGCTGTCAGACAGGCAGGAAAAAAACAGTGGTTTGCATTAGATACACAGAGGCTTACACAAAGGCGGGTAAATTCAAGGGAACCAAGGCACAAGCTCGTGCATTGACCCTGCTGTGTCACTGTTGGCATGTTCTCTAGCAGAGCTTGGGCCTCTGCCAGGTGAGCCATGTCATGTCCCGTGGCCTCAGGGCCATAGCGCAAACTGGGGCTGGTTTGGTTTAATAGTGTAAACAGTCCAGGATTACAAAAGAGGGTATGACAGCATGATCTTTCTCCAAAATTTCAGACATCTTACTGGAGGAGAGGAATGTTTACTGCCTAAATATATAAATTTCCCAGCTGTGACTGTGTAATAGAGATTAAAGAGCAAATCGTCCATATGTGAAACAAACAGGAGGTTTTTTATTAATATGAATATAAATTCTGTGCTCTGAGTTGAAATTAAGATTTCCAAAGAGGATAGATACTATCTGTCTCACAGAGTTATAACTAATTTGGTATGGACAGCTGGTTTGGGTGCTTGGCTCCCTTGACTGATCTTGCCAAATAAACTGCACAAGTTGGGGTAAATTGTTGTGCAATTTCTGTCACTCTCATTAGAGTTGTGGGATAATTTTACATTAGTGCCTTTTGGTCACAGCTGAGGAAAAACTGACATAAGCCAGTGACCTAGAAATGAAGAGCTCTGTATCTTCTGCCCTGTGTCTGGGCTGCTGTAAGGTACATGGATTTTCAATTTGGGCCAAGTACCGCTGTGTAGAAACCTAATCCACAGCTGAAAAATTAGACTGCTTAAATCCCTGGGATAGTAATAAAAACATTTCCTGGTCTCGCGCAGAAGCTCTCTTCGTCCTGCTCCTTGCTCTGTGAATGGGCTAGTAATCAGCCAGAGCATGCTGTTTTGCAATGGGCTTCCTAATGCTTTCTTCCTCCCTTTATGGTCCTGCAGGATGCACCCACGTAGCTGGCTAAGTTCTCCCAGCCCGTTGATGCTGGGACACTGGGACACAACCACACAACCACGAACAGGGTATTTAGAGGGAACTGTGGACTGATTTACTGGGCACATATGCTGCTGTGACTCTCAACCAGCCCAGTGGGGCTACTCAAACATGATGGACTAAGCAGTTGCTGAAAACTGTTCCAGTCCAGCCTATAGTGCTGAACCAGGAGAAGGTGAAAACAATTTTATGCAGTTGCACAGCTGCTGGTATGCTGGACTTGGAGGGCACGATAATGAGTGGAGTAATGAGTAGATTGTTTCTATCTGTAAAGTGCTATTGCATGCAGGATATCATCTTGCTTTCTGCCATGCAGCTAACCTGCAATTCTAGGTGATAACCTTTAAAGTTATTGATACTCGACAAACATTGAATCATTATTTTTACTTTGACATGCTTTTCTTGCTGGGAGATGTGAGAAATTTAAAAATACTGATGTGTTCTGACCCACTTAGAACAAGGAGAACAGTCAGTGGGTAATTTTCTTTGTATTCCAAACTGAAGGCTTCCTTTTTTACTTTTCCCTTTGGTACGACTCTGTTGGAAGTGTCATGGTGTCCTCTTGGTTTTACTCTGAGCAGAAGACCAAGCGAGGAGGCTTTCTTGATAAAAATAAATGCAATTATTATGTCTCTCTTTGTGCCTTGGACAACTTTGCAGTCAAATTTGTCCTTCTCAAATTGCTAGGGAGCCTGACCGAAACCATTTAGTGACTTGCCTGTTCTCAAGCATTACCAAACTGACATTCCTATGAAATAGTAGAACTATGTAGGAATAAATAATTAATCCAGAAATTTATGAAGAAATGTTGTAAGAGCAAATGCCTGTAGAACAGTGTTCCCTTTACTCTCTTGACATAGTCATTCCTTTCTGCTGAATTATGCCTGTTTGGTCTTCTAGCTGTATTATAGCTGTACAGTATGCTGGAGTCTTGTCTAAGAAGGAAAGAAAAGCTTTTATTTCATTATAAAATACACTTTCTATCACTGTAAACACATTACCCTGATTGACTACACACAGTTTTCAGCTCTGAAATGGTTAGTCCAGTCCACACAGGGCTGACTACACACTTGGTTCTACCAATTAAGTAATTGAAAATCCTAGAAATAAAGAGAAAATTGGATTATATCCAAATTCCTTCCTCAGTCATGCCTTAAGTGCATGCTTTTTTAGTCCAGACTAAGCTCTGGTTATGAAAATTGTGTTATAATTAAGCATAGGTCAGCATGTCATTGACCTTTTCTGCTAAAGGGTTTGAATGAAGGAGGAGAGGTGGAAAATAGCTGCCTTCTCATTTGCACTGTAGCTCAAATGTAATTAAATGCTTCTTTAAACCCTTCTTTAAAGAACAGAAACTTCAAGCCACCTTTCTCTATCTCTGACTTTTAGTAAATCAGATCTAATAAATGCAGAAACATCTGTTGATTTCCTGTTGGACATTTTAAGTGCTTCAACATGCTCATGCCTATCCTATGCAAAGCAGGTTTACATCAGGCATATGCGTCATCCATTGACTTCCTCTTAGACATTCATTGAAGAGTTGCCTGGAACAGGAGTGCTTTTCCTAAATTCAGGTTAACACTCGGTTACAAATAACAACACCACCAGACTATATACGTAAACAACAAGCTATGTTCATCACATCAGTCACTAAAATGCAAAAGTTGATGCACCTTCATTGTCATATTGAGTTATTTAGGACAGGATCAAAAGCAGGTTTCAGCACCTTTAGTTTCATTCTACTCCTCCCAAAACAGTGGCAACATATGTGATCACACCATAAAAATATTTAGCTTTGTGCCAGATGCACCATTGCTGACCGGTTCATCAGCTACATGAACTGAAGTGCCTGGGTCTTCTAGATCAGCAAGGCGATATGCCCAACAGTGCTTAGACACCCGGAGTTTTGCTTCATTAAATGGCAAAACAACCAGTGATGCCACCGGTAAGAGGTGAAGCATCAACTAAAAATAAATTAAAGGTTGGTAACATATAGGAGGACAACCAACCACATTATCAAAGTGTAAATCACATTTGTGACAAAAGGCATATGCTGTTGGTCACTTTTACTTTTTTCTCTATTTCAATCTTAACTCTAGCTGAGTGATGGGCTGAATGGAGACTGCAGCCCAAATCTCATAACATATCATATAAATTAGGGCTGCCCTAGTGGTTCGTCACTTTACTGCTGTACTGTAGGAGGGTTGCACACTCCCTGAGGACACAAAAGCAAGATAAGGCTCCATTAATTTAGTCTGCGCTTGGCCCTGGTGTCAAACAGCAGCATTCACAAAGCTAAATCTCTTCATGTTCATCTTGAAAAGATAGCTTGCACCTGGCTTGGGCATTAGAAGAGAAAAATCTAAAACTGAATCTAAAGCAATGTTTTATATAGCAACCATGTGCATTCAGTACTATCAGACAGCTAATATCATTAAGAGGTGGCTTTTAATTTGTGGATATTGTTTTTGGTAGCTCAGAGACTAGATGTACATTCTGATCTTGCAAAACTTCATAGCCTTAAATAAATGCATGATATTAGTCCCACATCTTCCAAATAGATTGGTTTTGTGTGCAAGTTCAGTAGGCTTGGATGTTTGAGGAGGTTTGTTTATCATGGTGGGGATATTTGGCAAACACAATAGTGCACGGTAGGCTAATGAGTAGAAAAGAAATTGGGTATCTGTAAAAATTGTCTCAGTATCCAAATTAACTAAGCACTTTGGGGCCAAAGTGCAAGCAGGTAAGCAATGACAGTGTATCAGCTATGCATAGGTTCTATAAACTGCTTTATGGTGACTTATAGGCTGTGTAAAAGGGCTTTAAAGAGGATATAAATGGAAATTATTGTAAATTATGTTCACTCATTTTCAAGCATACAGTGAAAACCAGGACCACAGCATTGTTCTAGAGTGACTAATGTTTTACACTCTAAAAGTAATCAAGTTTCATAAGAGCTTCCCATATTTCATTTGTATTTTTTTCACTGGCATTACTTGGGATTTGCAGAGATGAGAAAATAACTCCTGCAGTGCCTGTATGGAGGCACATAACACAGTGGTACAAAGTGCATCCAAGGTATGTGGGTTCCTGAAACTCCTACCACTCCTGTAGTCTTGCAGTAAGGCATCCAGCAGAGCCAAAATGGGGAGGGTTCAAAGTCCTGTCTTTTCCACTGTCCTTTCTTGAAGTTATAATAGGTGCAGCAAGGTCAGCTTTTTCTGGTTTCTTTCTTTCCTGCTAAAAAAATCCATCCTGTTAAAGTATAACAGGTGCATGGGTGTTCTTTGACCCCAAATCTACTCTAACACAGCTGAAAAGAAAGCTGAAAGCACAGGAGAGGCTACTTTTTTTATATAATGAAATTAAATCTGCTTGAAATCTGGCTGTGTTTCACGAACAGCAGAGTGCTTTTCTAGTTAGTCTCTGATGAAGAGCAGTAGACAAATTCTACCAAGCTACATTGGTGCAGGGCTGTGCCCGCTCCCTTGACATCACTGAAATTGCTTATTTCATTTGTATCCTAGTGTAAGTGAGGGTGGAATTTGTCCCTTTTGAGTTTAATGGCTGAAAACAGGTCATGCACGAGTTCTAGCCAGACCAATGCTGATACACCCATATATACCTGGCTGCTCCCCAGCAGGCTAATGTTATGGAATAACTTGGAAAAATATTAACGTTGCATATTAAAGATTGTTGTTTTATTAGGTAAAAATGGAAAAAAAGACTTTCCTAAAAATCCCTAAATGGGCAGTATATTAGGGAATTTCCATTTACCGATTTAAAGGTAAGAATTCCAGGGTTTCAAAGGGTAGGTGAGTGCTTGTGGTCATCCTCAGTGCCTGCCTATCTGCCAAGACTGTCACAGGGTCTCTAAGATTCCACCTATGGTCACATCTTTGTAACAGTTGCTAGTTCAGAAGTGAACTCTTTGTCTACCTGAATACAGCGCGTTTTTGCTCATACTTATGTTCAAAGCCCTGATGTGCCTGTTTCTATTTAGCAGTGTAATTAGATGCATGCTTAACTGAGCACATGATTCAGTCCCATTGACTGGGGTCCAACTGATTGAAGTCCCATTGATTTAGGGATCACCTGAAAGTTCAGCATGTGCTTTGGTGGTCTGCTGACAAAGGGTGAACTTAAGAAGGTGCTTGCACACTTCGCTGGTGTAAACCTAAATGGTGGACTCCTTCAGCAGGCAGATTAACAGAGTTTAGGAAGGATTTACTCTCTTTTGAATAAAAGTGTGCAAAATGCTTATTGCCACAAACACACAGGAGATCTTCCCCATTGCTTTTGAAGCACTTTACCCTGGATAGATGCTATGTCTGCCCCTGTAACATGACCTGTTCAGTTATGTTTTTGTGTTCCATTTGCCAGCAGTAGCCTTGCTGCTTCCTCACATGCTTCAATACCTGTTGAGTACAATCGGCACACAGTCAGGGAAAGCTTTGAAATCAGTGCTGTGGCAGCAGCAGTGTCATGTTTATGCCTGATGTAAGATCTGCATTAATTCCACTTCTGTACTTAAACAAGTGTCATTTTTTCTAGTGTTGTCTCCTTTAGAAATCGGAGCTATCACCTGAAACAATCTTTGCACTGCCTGTTTACAAACATCTGTGCTCATATATTTCCACTTATTGCTCAAAAAGTAAGTGGAGAGGAAGCAGAACACCAGGCTGCTCAGTGTGGAATACTTTATTTCTCTTTCAAGTCAGTTAGTGTATCTTTCCTTCCACCTCCTGCTCACTTCTCTCAAGGTCTTTGAACTCAAAGGGCTACTTAAGTTTCTCTGTTTATTTTTATGCTGTCAGAGAAAGACTGAGCTGCCAAAAATACACTCAAACCTTGAGGATTCTTACGCTTGGGACTTGTGCTGAAAGAGCAAATGGAGGTCCCACAGGGAATAAGTCGCCTGTTTAAAGCTGAAGCAGGTGTATGTGCTTTCTCCTGTAAGCTATCTTCATGAGACAAGAGAATAATTAGTCATGCTCAGAACAGACAGGTATATTGGCAGACCACGGCTAATAGCTTAAGGATTTGTCATTCAGTTCAAGGAAAACAGTTCTGTTGGTTTATCTTTTTTTTTTCCTTCCCCCCCCCCCCCCCCCGATTTTTTTTTTTTTAAGAAAATATTGGGGTGGGAGGAAAAACAGTAGACTGAAAAATAAAAGGTAACTGCTAGAATAAATACAGATAGCTAAACCTTATCTCTATGCTGAACATACACATCTTGTTCCTCTGTCTGCTGTAACCGCATGTTAACTCCTCACTAGCTGCATTTGTCACTAAACTCTTCTTTTTTCCTTGCACAAATCACGACACATCTTGTCAAACTGAAACAACACAAATGCTACATGAAGTACAGCTTGCCGATAAGAAACACACTATTTTCCGTGGCCTGGAAGGAAACAATGGTGACATCTTAATGCTAGAATCTGAAAAGTCTTTTGTTCTACCCATTCATTACTGTGTCAGTCCAAGTAACATCAGTATGAATGTAGCAATTCTAACAGTCTTAAAGAATGACCATTCTGAAATACGGCTTTATGAAAAAAGCTAATAAAATGCAATTACTGTCCACCTTTGATTCAGAATCATAAGAGTCCATTTCAGAATTCACAATTTTATTACCCTACACAGTACTCAAATCTGGGGATTTGGTTTATTGTTTTAATGCTCTACAGCTGAACGTAACTACCTGTTATATATGTTCACTAGAGCAGCACAGGTCAGTACATAAAAAGAAAAGTTATAGTGCAGTACATAAGGTGGATTACTCTTTTAAAGAGGATGGGGAAATATGATTATCCCTTTCACTCCCTGTTGGTTTCTGGTAGGAGTGAACTCTCTATGGAGCTTTTCAGTGTGAGTGTCCATTAAGCCTCCATGAGAAGGAGGCACTCACAATATCTAAGCCTCAGGGAGGCACACGTCAGGTCAGATGCTTGGGGTTGGTTCTGTGCCAAGGGCAAATTGCATGCTGACTACACATTACACAGTAAAGAGATTCTCCTGCATTTGTTTCACAGATGGGCTGCTCTGTAAAAGTAGTTGCAGCTGCTAATACATATCTCGAGACACTGGAGAATAAGCCG
>NW_009937546.1:20585-21005 GCF_000696875.1 Nestor notabilis
GTGGCACACTGCTGTTTGGAAGTGTGCTGACAGAAAGGGGCCAGGTAGGCACCAACGCAGCATCTCTGAGCCAGTGGTGAGGGGCACTAATGTCTTCCCAGTGCCTGAGTAGAAGTCATTCCCTGGTGTCCTTGCCCATGATCAAAGAGGAAAGGCTGCCCTTTACTGCTAACTAATATATACATTAGAAACCTACCAGAAATCTGCTTGGAGGGGAATAATTTAAGGAACAGAGCACAACATAGGATATTCCCTAAAGTATTCTTATTTTCTTTCAGAATGAGCTTGTGCTTGGCTTCTTCCTGAATTGGTCCAAAAACACCTTGACAGAAGATCCATCATCTGTCACCTTAGGTATGTGGGTTTCCAATTTTATCTGTTTTTTAAGAAGGACTTCCTAGAAAAATACTATATTATTAG
>NW_009937547.1:0-6513 GCF_000696875.1 Nestor notabilis
TAACTATTCTATGATTCTATGATTCTAAATACAGAGAGAAATTCTTTATGCAGTCAAGAAGGTGGTGAGGTCCAGCTCATGGGAAAGCTCACAAAGTTTCAGCTTCTATGTACATTTGAACCTTTTTGCTGAAGTTCTTCATCACCTTTTATTTTTTTCCAGGGGACGACTTGCATCAGAAGATGAAGCAGATCTTCTACTACATGAGGTTGAATAACTCCATTTTTTGCATTTGCTTTAGGTTGGCTTGCTGCTGAAGACAGTCACCTATGTTGGTACATTATTCCCTTGTGGATATATAACCTGAACAAGAATTTCATTGTATTAAGAGTTCAGCATTCAGACTTGTAAAGTTTGAGGCTTTTCTGACAAGTTATTTTAAGTAAAAATCCTACAGCACAGAAGCAGTATGTTAAATGCAAAGATTACTTTTGTGACTTCTGAAAGTCCTTCCATTGGCTCCAGTGGAATGCTGCTCTCAGTGGAAATGATTATTAGTGAGGTTGAATTCTATGAGCGAGGTGAGGCCTGTGGGTAATGATAATGAGTTTTACTAGACCATATTACACAACTGAGAAATAGGGAAACAACAAGCCTGTTTTTCTCCGTGTAAACTTGACCTCACTTCTGCCTTTAGGGCTAATAATGACTCCCATAATAACACTAAGTTTAACATGAAGTGTGGTCAAAGTAGTAGGCTATTACTTATCCAATTGCCAATCAATTTGAAAGGATTTAAGATGTGCACAGTTTAAAGTTATCATCCTAAGAAGAAAATTTTCATACTGGTTCACAAACTGTCCAGCTCCATGAAGATCATATAATTCTCTAAAAATCATTGCACCACGACATCTTGCTATTGCTGCTGCAGGTAAAAAGTACATCTCTATCATATCAAAGGACTGGGGAGACTGTAAGGTTGTCTAAGTAGAAACGGTACTCAAAGAGTTGCCCAGCTGTCAAATCTGCAGTGGTTTCCTAGTTCCTCACAGTTCACCTATAAATGAGTTGGTATAAATGAGTTGGCTTTTTCAATGAAGTCAGTGGTGAGGAGATTGTCCTATCCCAGCTGTAGAACTACAACTAATTGAGGATCTTTCAGCCCCCTCTTATCTCATGCAGTAATAATTTCCCTTAATTTTGATTATGTGTGAGTTAAAGATATAGTCTAATATATATGTCTAGGATCTCATTATAATTGATGAAGGGGAAAAAGCTGCATACTTACAAAATCTGTTCTAGGACAAGATGACTCGCCCCTCAGAAGTAAGTATTTCTCGCCTTTGATTATAGATGAACAATTAGCTTAAATTAGACTACTTGTAGATAGCTAAAGTTAGAGCAGGTAAGTTTTATTCTAGAGCAAAAAATGCTAAGACAGATTTCCATTAACTCTGAAGACATCCTCATATACAGGAATGGTCTGGATGCCTTCCAACCCTTCATCATTAATAGTTTTCAGTAATTTTTTCTTGTGGTAAACATCTAGACAGTGACATAGCAAAGAAAAAAATATATAAACATTTTTCCAAAAAAGAAAGTAATTTCCTGCATAAGGGAAGATGTGTCACATCTTTTCTTATCAACAGAGTGAATCAGAACTCCCTCAGTGTTTTCCCCTTTGGGAAACACACTACAACCCCCATTAAATCTGATGGGGTGAGGGGAAATTGGGAGAGGTTAAAAACCCCAGTTCCCATTTAGGAGTCTAGTTGTGTGCTTCAGTAGCCTGTCCTCTATTCAGATTATACCAGCATGAGTACATTTTGCCTGCTTCGACTGCAAGTCCGCTGCAGCGATCTTAGAAAAATGAAACCCTGATCATTTTGTTCCTTTGTGTATTGTAATACAAACAGCAACAATAATAGTCAATAATAATACTTCTTTCTTCCCCTGGTTAATTCTTTCAATCATATTCCATATGTAAAAAGCAAAATAAAACTTTCTCAGAAACAATAAAAAATAATTGAAGGATATTCATCTTAAGGCTATTCACCATCTCTTCATTCTCTAATGTGAGTAACTGCTAAATTAAATGACATTGGGTTTATCAGCTGAAAAGGAATCTGAATGGCTTTTTAATTCAAAATCAGGATAACATTTCTTCTTTAAGCAGTATCACAGCCTAATGCTATCTATACACAACATCCCCTTTATAATATAGCAAAATGGCATAAGTTAAAGGATGAAGCACCTCCTTGCTGATGAAAATATATATTGCTACATGCTGATCCCTTGCTCACAGAAAGTCTCAAATTGCTTTTACATAGGAACAAATTCTGTCTGCTAAGAGGTGATATGCTTATGGAAGAAGCCTTGGCCTGCTTAGCTGGAAAAAGCTCCCTAACTCACTATCAAACAGTGGTGAAAAGTCAATTTCATAAGGACTGATGATGAGAAGGACTTTCCCATGTTTTGTGTTTCAGACTCCTCAGTGTAGCAGCACCTTAGGTAGTCTTAAAGGTTGTTCTAGAATTCCACTGCACAAATACAAAAACATAAATGAAAATACACCTTCTAATTTTCATCCTCATACTAGCAAAAGTGATGTGGCCCTTTGGCATTGTGCATGTTGTCTTTCAGCTTAAATAGCACTGTTTTGTCCCTGATATTTATTGTCATTCACCAACCTTGGTTTCATAACACTCAGGACCAGAGCTGGTTTGCTCCCCTTCTATCAGGTATGGTCTCAATCTCCCCTCATCTCACAGGCATGCTCAGCATCTGCTCTAGTTAGAGTTCATCATCACAATGACAGGTACTCAATGATTAAGTACTGAAATAATGAAGGACATGGCATATTTCAGGGTCAGTCTCTGCTCTGGGAAGGATCGTCTACCAATTTATTTACTTCAGAGGCCCATACGAGTTAAAGAAAAATCTGAGTCTCAAAGATTATGATAGTAAATTGGACATGCCTAGAAACAGTCTCAAACACTGAAGCCCATAGAAAAGAAAGTTCATTTCTTTACTACTAGATTCTCTTAATGTCTAAAACTAGGTAGCTGGTTGGGAAAGGTCATTAAATGAATCTCACAGTGTTTTCTAAGCTTTCTTATTTGGGAACTTGTGTATGCACTGATTATTTTGGCTAATCCCTTAAAGATAGCATGAAGTACATGCGACTGTGAATTCCACTTAGACATTAAGATACTGGTAGTAAATATGATTCCTGCCTTAATCATTGCCTTAGTTATTTGTCACGTTTTGCTTAATACAAAGTTGCTTGCCATAAAACAGGTAAGAATTAAAAATAAGGAAAAGATAACTTATATTCCCACTTTATTTCTTCAACCAAGCAAGAAACCCTCACTAAGGGCAGGACAGAAGAATCACTTAATCACATCCATTGCTAATACTGTTATGTGTATTTAGTTCAATCAAAAATTATCCTATGTTAAGTTCATAGGTTTAAATTGTCTTCAATAGAGGTGTGACAGACTGAAAATGAAGTTGTAAAAGATTGAAGCATGAACACTTAGAGCTGTCAGTGCAGATTCTGAACTGAATCCTATCCTCCATGCAGTGTGTGTAGTGGTACTGCATTCTTTCCAGTGGAAAGAAAACTTTTGTTCATGTTCTATTTTTGTCATACGTCTGACAATCTTGACACGAAAAAAATGGACAAGTGTAAGCTCCTGCTGATTTGAGGTGGGAAATTTTACAGAAACACTGAATGTTAAAGGAATAAATGAAATGCCACTACGGAAAAAACTTCCCCTCTGTAGTTTATGTAAACATTCATGAGCTCCTGTTCAGTTATTGTACACCACTGGGAAATTGTATTCATTTCATTAATAAGAATGAATAGTACTTAAGAATCCTTCATTTCTTTAAATGATAAAAGATTATGGTATTTGACATTGAGAGATTAATTACTTTTTCCAGAAAGGCAATATAAGATGATCCTCTCAGAGTCACATTACAGGACAAAACAGGAGTAAATGCAAGATTTCACACTTTGACTGTACTAGTGAATCACCATAGTTGAAATGTCTTTTACCTGCAAATAGAGATCTTGGTGGTGTAACTGCCAGTCCAGTAAGATAATAGCTTTAACAGAATCAATAAAGGATTTCTAAATATTATTGCCTAAACCCATCAGTATTATTTTTATATATAGGTTTTTGGTTTCATATGCAGTCCTAAAAAGCAGGAAACTTTTAAATAGAAAAGTGATTTGCATTGAGAGGTATGTCTGTTTGATTTCTAAATCCTGACAATTCTAATGGATCTTGCCATAAACATACCTTCCCTCAGTCTTTCTCCAGATATCTGAACAGGAACTAAACTGTTAAGATTTAAATTGTATTCATTGCAGAAAGATAATGTTAATCATTATATCAAGATTCAGGTATTCTCTATGGGAAAGAATTAATTGAAAAGATTCCAGAAGCTTTGTTAGGTATTATCGTGCTAAGGAAATTGTTCTGTAATACTGGGGGTTTTTTGCCCTCTACAATTACTGTAACTCAGCTTTTATCTGAACACGGAATGTTCTTTCTGAGTTCATTTGAAAACCAAAGGATCACATTAAAAAACTTTAATATTTTGCATTATAATGATTTTCATCTAAGAATCCCCTGGCAGCTTAAAATATTAATTGAATAACCCTGTCTGTCAAATAGGCAACAGTTCTGTTTTCTAAATGAGTAAAGTGATGTAGACAGGCTGAATGGCAGACATAGAAGGTCCTAGCTCCAGACTGCCTTCAGCTAGATCAGCATTGAAGCATGTTTATAATTTTAAGCACATAATTAAGTGTTATTATTGTTAATTCAGTTGTTTGTGTTCTGACTGCACTAGAAATTCATGCAAATGCTACTTAACTGCTGTCCCAGTTTGAAGTAAGAGATCAAGGAAGAAGGTGGTAGATTCAGACCTCGGCTAACCTGGCACAATATACCCTGCCACAGCCAATAGATTTCAGTGTCACTGCTTCACCAAAAGTATAGCCAAGAAGGCACACAAAAAATGACTTAATGAAGTGATTAAAGGAGTATGCAGAAGCTTGTCAAATAGTCTAGTAGCTACTTAAGAAACCTTTAGACCTTCACATTCTCTTCAAAGGGTACTGGGATCTTTATCCTAAGAATCTATATGTATGTCCTGATCTTTTTCTTGGTTTACCCTGCTTTCTGACCCCTAGGGCCTCTTGATCTCTCTAAAACATGTATTTTTTCCTGGAGTTGGACTCAAAAGACTGAAGTCTTCCTTGTTCCATTTTTCTCCATTACAGGTTGTATGGGTAGTCTCCATTAAGTTTACTAGAAACAACAGGTATGGGAACAAATATTTCCCCTCAGGAAGACAGGTTGCTAATGATTACCTTACTGGGACTAGAACCTAGCTTGATAAGGATGAAAATCCAGATCTGTGTGTACAGCCGCTGTTGCAAGAACTGGGAATGTGATAGATTAATCTCACAAATTTAACTGTCAAAACGTATATGTCATTTTACAGATATGCTGAGATGTTTCTCAGTAGTAACTAGGGAAAACAATAATCTCCAAAGAGTGAATCATCTCATCTGTCTCCCCAGACAGTTAAATTCTGTATCTTCTGTAACTTACTCAGCGGTTCTTTAATCTTTGACTCTTGTCTTCATTGTGTTCAGCCTCAACATGTGCTTTAGTTTCCAACATTATTAACATCCAAATGACCATATTGAAATAGAGTAGACTAGAATAAACAACAGAACAGAATGGAACAGAACAGAATAGTCTAAGCTGGAACTGATGGACAGCGGCAGAGCAGTTGGCGTCATCTACCTGGACTTGTGCAAAGCGTTCGACACTGTCCCACACAACATAGAATCATAGAATCATAGAATAGTTAGGGTTGGAAAGGACCTTAAGATCATCCAGTTCCAACCCCTCTGCCATGAGCAGGGACACCACACACTAAACTATGTTGCCCAAGGCTCTGTACACCCTGGCCTTAAATGCCTCCAGGGTTGGAGAATTCACAACTTCCTTGGGCAACCTATTCCAGTGCCTCACCACCCTCACTGTGAAGAACTTCTTCCTCAGGTCTAATTTAAACTTCCCCTGTTTAAGTTTAAAGCCATTACCCCTTGTCCTACCTCTAGAGTCCCTAATGAAGAGTCCCTCCCCAGCATCCTTGTAGGCCCCCTTCAGATACTGGAAGGCTGCTATGAGGTCTCCATGAAGTCTTCTCTTCTCCAGGATGAACAGCCCCAACTTTCTCAGCCTGTCCTCATACGGGAGGTGCTCCAGTCCTCTTATCATCTTCGTGGCCCTCCTCTGGACTTGCTCCAACAGCTCCATGTCCTTTTTATGTTGAGGACATCAGACCTGTACACAATACTCCAAGTGAGGTCTCACGAGATCAGAGTAGAGGGGCAGGATCACCTCCTTTGACCTGCTGGTCATGCTTCTTTTGTTATAGTCGAGGATACGGTTGACTTTCTGGGTTGTAAGTGCACACTGCCTGCTCATGTTAAGCTTCTCATCAACCTTAACATCCTTTTCTCTAAATTGGAGAGACATC
>NW_009937548.1:0-4995 GCF_000696875.1 Nestor notabilis
TGGCGGGGAAGGGGGAGGAAGGCTGTTCTTCACGTCTCCAGAGTCTGAACCTGCTTTTGACAGCTGGGGGGCACAGCATCTTCTCAAAGCTCTGGCAGCATCCTTCATCCCACCTGGTCATCATCCCCCAACCTACCCGCCCATTAGGAGAAGTACCAGTGCCCCTTCCCAAATTCCCAGTTTTTTGCACCCACGCCTTGCTTACACTTGCATTTTTTTTCCTGGAACTGCCTATGGACACATGCCCATGGAGAGCTCCACTGGTTTTCATAGGGAGCAGAGGGACAGTGTTGGAAGATGGTGGCACTTTAGTCACCACTTTGCCTAAAGCCAGATGACAGTGCAGGTAAAACTGCCACAGCCACAGGGGCTTTGCTTTTGCTCTGCCTTTTGCTACCCATGGAGCTGAACAGACGGGAACACACCTAAGAGGTGCATGTCCCACCATAAACAGCCTTGTTGAGATCAGAGTGAAATTTACTGACATAAGAGTGAAATTCTGTCTGGGATGCTCAAGGATATCTTCTACTTCACCTCAGGATGAACTGGTTTTAGCCCAACCACACCAACCATTTCTTCTTCAGTTTGTCCATCACCTCAGAGGTGTCGCATAGGGGCACATTGATCCGTACATGTGCAGGAGCTCAGAGACTGAAACATTCTGCTGAACTTTAAATAGCAGGTTTTATTTCATGG
Organism: Nestor notabilis; assembly: GCF_000696875.1. NCBI lineage: Eukaryota > Metazoa > Chordata > Aves > Psittaciformes > Psittacidae > Nestor > Nestor notabilis. The sequence goes on from NW_009937548.1 coordinate 697, forward strand.
CTATTAGGCTCTTGTGTCTGACCTCTCATCCTTCAACCTGGGTCAAGTTTTCAATGTAAAATGCTGGTTTGAAATGAAATGTCAGGAATTCCTTTTGAAAATGTCCATTCACAACATTCTGGCATTTAGAAAACAACAACTCAGGAAGATTGTCTCGAAATGAAATGGTTTAATATTTTAAAAGTCCCCCTCCCACAGTCACTTTCCAGCCAGAAGTACTTGCTGAATTCAGTCTGGATCTGCAACTGGTTTCATTACCCTGAAGACCTATTTCTTGGCAAATCATTTACCAATAAATGCTTCCCCTATACCAGTCATTCCCATGCTCAGATGATGCCACATCCTTGCCATCTCTGGGAGGTCTCAGGGTCTCCACAAAGTGATGGAGTGTGCTTGGATTCTTAGTTTCCCTGTGTCCCACCTTGCCCCCAGTGTTCTCAGGACCCATGGCAGGCCTGCCATCAATCTGTGCCACCCGCTTCCTAAGGGTCAGGCGTGAAGCCCAGCGCTGGAACAGCTCTAGCTTTGTGGCCTTGAAAAATAGAGGCTTAAACTCATGTAATGCAGTCACACATGTTTGTGTGGCTGCTGCTCAGGGTGTTTCAAAGGGACATGTGAGGAGCTGAGCTGTGAATGTCTGAAGTTGTAGGAGAAGTGAAGGGGAAGAGAGGGGATGGAATGGGACATCCTCCCTTATTGCAGGGATGCATGGCAATGCATGCAGAGGGACCCCTTTTCACCTGAGTGGAAAATGAAGTGTGTCAGAGCAGAGAAATATTGCTTATTTGATTAAAGTTAACGTTTTCCAGGCCTGCTTTTCCCATGTAAACATAAAATGAGATAGGGAACCACCCCAGTGGCCACATAGAGATGAGCCAGATGGCGACAACAGGATTATACAGTTCTCATCAGCTTTCTAGCTCCTCATTTCAAGAGTGGTTCAGCTCCCCACCTCCTCCTCTGCCTGTCACACCCCTTCTCCAGCACAAGTCTGATCAGTTTCTCCACTATAGGAAGTTGTCACACTTATTTCTGGCTTCCTTCAGTCAGATATCCAACAGGTACCTCCATACCCAGTGTCATCCAAAGCACCTTCATATAACTTCTGAAAAGAAAGATTGAATAATTCCTACCAGCAGTCAGTATCACTACTTGTTCAGATGACACAGCCGGGTTTCCACCTGTCCTTCCTTTCTTCCAGTTCAGGGTGGGGGCACTTCACAGGGCTTCTAGATTACAAATATGAAGAGTTGTAGGGTTTTCCTTGGGAAAAGCTGGTCACACAATGAGTTTAGCAACAAATTGGAAAGAGAGTAAAGTTTGCCTGTGCCAACTTGAACTGGTGACAACATTAACCCTATACCTGAGCTGGATAGTCACAGGAATGTATCAAAGCCAAATCCTCCTCTGCGACTGTCATCTTTCTCTTTTTTTTCTCATAGGCATTCTAACTTTTGCCTAACCTAAGGCTACATACCAGTCTCATCAGCCCTCACAGAAGGTGGTACTGGTGACTTTGAAGGAGATGCTCTTCTCTGCCCAGAGTAGATCATGTCACATTACAGAAAGGACACAGCTCTGGGACCTGGATTTATAGCAGGCAAGTGCATCCCTGGGTGTCTTCAAAGGCAAAGACTAGCCTGAGCTGCTTCCCCTGAGAGCACCATCTGGATCACACCATAGATGATCCCGAGAGCTTTCAGTGGGTAGTAATGAGGACCAGTCAGGTTGCATCAAGGCTGTGCCTGCGAAGCACTGTCGCTTGCAGCAGGGAGCACCTCTCCTTCCACATCAGCAGATAATGGAAGAGAAAATAAATTCTCATTATGTACATGAAGAGGACATATCATCCAAGCCATCCTTGGGCACTGAGGTCTCCACTGTGCTCACGGTGGGCCTGACTCTGCTTTCAGTGGCATCCCCTGGGGCAGGGACAGGACTGTGGCACTCACCATGAACTTCCCTGTCTGAGCAGTTACCAAGCATCTTACTGTTAGGTTTTGTTTTCCAAACCCCAGGGAAATTCAAGGAATAACTTGTCGGCCAGTGATGGTCTGGGAGTTTTTAAATGATTATCAGCATTAGGCTGGACATTCACAACAAGTCCAGATGAAGTTCCTAATCAAGAGGTACATTTGGGACATTTTAAACCCAACTGCCACCTTTGGGAACAGCACAGGCCCTGAATCTCCACAGAGAGCTGCACCTTGTGCATTTTGCTCTGAAGCAGAGGATCCACAGCCCATCGCCCCCCAGGGTGCAGGACACGGTGACTAGAGGAGCATGGCACTGCTTGCTGAGCATCCCGGCCCAGATGGGCACCAGGACTCCCCAGCACCACCGGCCGCACCAGCGCACTGCCTGGAGCGCAGCTGCCTCTTGTCCCCTCTGTCCCCTCTTCTCCCTACCCCCCCAGAAGACCACACAGCATCCGTGGTCCCCTGGCCACCAACGTGGCCCCTCCACCAGGGTCCCCTCGCTCAGTGGTCAGCTCTGTTTGAATCGAGGCATGAGAATTTCTCCCTCATCCACACAATCATCTTGCCTTTTCCCCCACAGCCATCAGAATCCTCCTTCCCTGCCTCCCTCCTTCTCCTTCCCGCCGCCTCCCCCTTCTCGCCCTGGAACTTCCCTGCAGCTGCAGAGCTGGCCAGACAATCGGGTGTTTTAGAGAAATACATTTTTGGGCTAATTTGCCATGCATAAGTGTTTCTCTTACCCTTTAAAGGCAGGGAACAAAGAGCACATTCTCCGGGAGCTCTGCCCTGTTGTGAGCAGCCCTGCAGCTGTACAGCGCTGTGCTACCCTCCGCTCTCCTGCTCCACTCTCTGCTAGCTGTGTAAGGAGATGGGGCTCTGCTTCTCCCTGGGACAACACCATCTCCTGCCCGTCCCTACATGTTTCTGGTTTTTAAAAGCAGAGCCAGAACAAGTGGGGAGGGAAGGGATTTGGCAGCACTGTCACCTAGACTGACTTGCCAGGTCATCCAGGTACAGTATTTTATGTGGAGACACTGTTTATTGGGAAAGTCTGAATTTCCCTTTATTTGGGGCTTAACCCTGTGTCTGAGTATTTATGTTATCACTTCAGTAAGTCACACTGTGGCAATGCATTACACACACAGTTTTAGACTGCATGAAATTTTGCACTATCAAGGAAACCTACCCACCAAAAATAAGTCATGTGTGAGGTTTTCAGGTCCTATTAACTCACTTCAAACACCAGCAGCCATCCCTTGTTTGAGAATTTCTCAGAGGATTTTCCTTCTTAAGGCTTGTTCAGGAAGAAGATGCAGATGTTCTGGCATGAACCACTCACAGGTTGTGGAAGAAGGAGATGGCCCAGAGCTGTTGGACACTAAGGAACTAAAGATTTTTATTAGCCTTTAGGGGATCCTATTTCAGCACTTGCTGAATAATGTTTTTCTTACCCATGGAAAGTTGGTCCAGCAAATGGCTTCCTAAATGGTGCAACAAGTTCTGGTATAAGCAAAATGAGACTTTTAAACCAGTGAAGTCACTTGCAGCACTGTATCCAGGCAAACTCTTCCCATCAACCCACTCCCATCCATCATAAATGTTAACCCAGTCCAAAGCAGTCCTGTTCTCAGCTCCAAATCCAACACAGTCTAAGGCAGCTAATCCAGTCAGGTCTAACCTATCCAGAACATGCCCATCTCAAGATGCCATCTCAAACCTGCATTCCGGTTGCACTCAGTCCATGTAAGTTTAGCTCAGTCAGACCAAAGCCAGTGTAACTCAGGCCATTCTGAGCAAATTCAAGCCATGCTCCATTCAGGGATTAGTATAGTCCAGCCTGTCTAGCTGCACTCAAAGCCTAACCCAGGAAGGGGGTAAAAGAGGATGTGCCAGTTGCAAGGCAACAGAAGCTCAGCGCTGAGGCACTTGAAATGTGTCTTCAGGTAGAAATGTTTGTATCTCACAGAGGTCATCATGGCTTTAAGAGCTTGTAGCACTTTATCTCAAACAGGTTAACAGCATCAGTCCCCTGAAACACCCTGCACATCATACCCATACAGACGCACCCATTCTTCAGTTCCCTCTCACATGTTGTGCCCTATTGTTTTGCCTCCAGCAGATCCTCTTGACTCAAATCCAGATGGATCTCTTGCAAAAAAAAAAAAAAAAATAGGGATAGGGACTACTTTGTTTTAAAAATATTCCATCTGTTTTAAGAATAGATGGGAAAAGAGGGAGAAGAGAGAGGAGGAAGGGACGGGAAGGGAAGGGAAGGGAAGGGAAGGGAAGGGAAGGGAAGGGAAAGGAAGGGGAGGGAGGG
>NW_009937548.1:5026-16471 GCF_000696875.1 Nestor notabilis
AGGGAAGGGAAGGGAAGGGAAGGGAAGGGAAGGGAAGGGAAGAGTTTGGGGAAACATGTAACACAGGAAAAGTTGAGGGTCTTATGGACTGGAGACTAAGATCCTGAGCATCTAAGCTAGGAAAGGCCAGTCTGAAATAAATGATAGCTGGAGGAACATACAGTAGAAGAAGGTGTAATTGGCAACACCACCCAAGTGGTAGGACAGTGAGACAAGTCGAGCCTCACCTGGCACAGACCACTATATTGCTGAGTTCCTTCCTCATTGAGCAAGGTTGGTAGCCATATGGATGTAAGAACTGAGTGACAATAGGAGTCTGTTAGTGGAGCCAAGGCTCAAAGACATGTATTTGTTGATAGTGTGATGGCACTTGTTCTACACAGAACACCACCTGCTCTTAGCTCAGCTGAGATCTTAATGCTCTAAGACTCCTGCCTTGCTGTGCTACTGTGAATGAATTGTACGAGGGAGCAGTGGAAAACTTTGTGTTTCTTAGTTTCCAAACTGCATTTCAAACTCCAGGACTTGCTCTTCTGACTTTACAAGTGACTCCAGTAAGTGCCAGTCAGGTATTAAAACCACAGTGCCAAGAAAAGTCAATTTCAGATGGACTTGGAGTTGCTATAGTGAAAATCCCACTAAGCAATGGGTTTAATCATATTTAGCATCTCTTGTGGGAGACTGAACTTGAACACTTCCCTGTCAGGGCTGCAGGGCACATCACACAACACAGGTGATCTGAGTGGCACAGGTAGGTTGGATGCCAAGACCAAGTGCCAACACAAACACCCCAAAGCCCCAGATGAGCAGGAGCAAAATTCAGCTCCAGCCTTTGTGGTTACCATCTCAGAAAGCCAGAAAGGGGGAGATAGAAAGGAGAGAAAAGGGAGGGAGAAGGTTGGAGAGTGGGGGAGGGCTGGGAGCCTGCAGGCTTCTGTGGCCACATGATTTTCCTGGTTGTTTTCAAAGCACTACTCTAACACACACGCACAAGTCCCATGTGATTGCTTACTTACGAAAGCACAGTTGTAATGTTGTGTGCATCTCACATCCGCTCAGCAGCCCACCTGACTGCGGGTTCCATGCGCTCCCCCTGCACCCTCCCCATTCCCTGCCATCCAGCCAAGGGGGATGGGTGACCCATGATGGCTGGACACTGCTCCCATCCTGCCGAGGTGCAGAAGCACAGAGGAGGATCATCTTCCCATTTTCCAAATGCTCTTTGCTTCCCCTTTGCCTGGCCCTGTGTGGGGAAGCTCCAAAGGCAGGGTGCTGTCCCTTCCGTACTGTCAGGGGGAGAAGGAGCTTTGATTTCAGATCTGATTGATTGTCTTGCTTCTTTTAATTTGCAGAGCACTTGGAAGTAAGCTCAGATACAAACTGGCATGGTGCATGCTGATATCCCACTTTTGACCTTCAAACAGGTGCAGCTTCTCTTCCCTTGGGTAGAACTTCTTCTCTTACCATCATCACAGAAGTGCTCTTTCACCCAAAGATTAGCTCAGTAGAACAGGAAGCTTCCTTAGAAAGGGCAGGGAGGAGGTTAAGGGAGAGTGTTCACAGTGTAATAAAGCTGGTTGTTTCTTTGGGAGTGGGGACTTTCACCTACCTTCAACTCATTTGTATAGAGAATTCCTAATCCAATAAAATTGTTCTTCTCAGTCAAAGGGAGGTCTAAGATGTGAGCAAGAGACATGCAGTGTGTGAGAACAGAGTTTTTGAAGGCTAACAGTAGAAACTGAATTAACAGAGGTTGTGATGGGACAAGATTATGCTGCAGTAAAAAAATATATTTTATGGGTGGTGTTTCCCTTTCTCACTCCACAGCCCTAGGCACAATCGTCCCCAGATAAAAATGTCTACAGAAAAGATTCATCAACTCCTATGCTGCAAAAAACCCTCCAGACGTCTTTGCCAAAACCAAAGCTCCTACAACAAAAGGACATCTGACATTTTAAGACTTTGGTATGGTCAAACCACTGAACGTCATTCCTACCTCCTCTTCCCAGACAACCAATCCTTGGCTTAAATTGCCCAAGAGCCAACACCGCTATCTCATCTCACAGATTACGCCTCCCATTGCCATGCCTCTTTCCTGCACGCTCCGTAAATCGCCTCCATGAAGGGTTAATTCAACCAGGGCCTTTTACTCCAAGTTGTTTTCCAAGTAGCTGAGAGAATAGGTCTCTTGTTACAAACATGGCTTCTGGGCATTTGGTGATGCTTTCCCTTTTCTTTCTCTCTGTACCACAAAAGAATCTTTTGTTCTTGTCCCTCTGTCTCATTTACTCTCCCCCACCCTGCTCTGCCTCTTCCCTCCATTGGCTGCCAAGTGACTAAGGAATGGCAAAAAATGACCATAGCGCAGTCATGGCAAATATTTCTTCAGCTATTATCTGATAGAGACCTTGAGCATCTATGTGAAGGGCCCTCTGCCTTCCCTCCGGCTTCTCCTAGAGATAGGGAAAAATGAGTCAGACACAACAGGGCAGGATATAAGTCGAATCAGCCCAACATGCTAATGGAAATGTCTTGCAAATGGAGTCATGGTGCCTGTTTCGGGAAAATCAAATGACAGGGACCCAGAACTGGCAGGAGTCCAGTGGCAGCTTCAATTCTAGATTTTTATAGGAACTCTGCATTTGTTAAAAAACACATGGGAGGCACAAAAAGTCACTTTCTTGCTTCCACATTTACTGATTCAGCTGTTTGTAAGCTGGAGCAGACACTCTTTGTTGGATGGGTTCTAATGTCGTTATTTTCTCCACACAATTGTCATAAATCTTTTTGTGCATGATCTCCTGCCCCCAAAAAGATGTGGCTAATCTCCATGGACACCATGTCTTCCCACACCCCACTGAAATTATAACTCAGGCATTTCCACAGGCATCCTTCTAGCTATAGTCTTCTCCTTGCACATACTGCTTCACTGAGTCATTTTACACGTACACACATAGACATGTAAAAGTTCACATGACACTAAAGTCACTGCAGCTTTCACAATGACTTCTGCAACAGGAACAATTCCCCAGCCAAATTCCCACCTCCCTACCTTTTAGAGCATTTGGATATATCTTTCACTGGTACTGCCTTCTGCAAAAAAATAAAATTCTTTGGTCTCACCTGAAGCAAATCTTGCTGTTTCTGCCTTTCTGCTCATCATCTTCTCTACTGACCCTTTTTACTCCTCTGACTACCCTTTGTCCCGAGTCCATCTCAGTCCGTGTTGTGCCTCAGGTGAACATGGCGTATACTTCCTGGCTCCATCTGCCAGGCTTTCTGCACTCTTCTCCCATCCAATGCCTTTGCTATTTTGAAAGGCCCTTGAAACAATCTTTTGTATTGTTTGCAGCAATCTTTTATAGTGCAATTGCAAATTGCAGCCTTAGTGACTTCCCTCACACATGCAAACAAAGCTGTGGATGTAAGGCATTATCTGGAGAATTTTTATTCCTGTAGAGAAGGGGAATGGACTATACAGATAAAAGGGCCATTATATTCCCACATTAGAAGGACTTCTTGTCTGGTGGATTTTAACCAAGCTGGTTAAACCATCACAAAAACAGTGCACTGACCAACTCCTTATATGAGTATGATTGTGCCCACAATAAAGATTTGTGCTAAGTCAGCCATATCTGTTTTGAAACTGCATGCAGTGCAGCTTTCATTGTAAAGCATCAAACCCATCTAATACGCAAGAATTAAGGAATATGACATAATCTTTTTCCAGCATCCTGGCTTGATAGCATCTAAATGAATCTCAGGTCAGACAGAGAGATCCTCAATGCAATCCCAGCTGGGCCCCACTGCTCCCACAGTAGCTCTGCCGTACAGGGTGCTCGTCAGAAGTATATAGTCAGCCTTAGTCGATAAACACTGATCACCTCCATCATAAAGAACAACTAAAGTACCTCGAGATGAAGAATGTTACCCCAGATAAAGCAATGCATTGCTGGATCCTCTTAGAATCCCCCATTTAGCAATGGTGAAAAAAGGAAAAGGATTTGCTTCTCCCTGGTTCCAATTTCCCTTCACAGGGTGGGATCCTGCAGTCCTGCAGTGGAGACTAATCTATTCAAAGGCATTACACTGCCTACAGAGCCCCAACAGGGTCATCTCTGCACCCTGTGGAGACCAAGAGGTCAGTTGTTGAAGGCCCTTTGGAATAAAGCATCTGCCACCATCTCTTTCATAGATGAGAAGCCCAAGGATGGATCATGGATTCTTACTTGGATAATTTTGGATGAATCAAGAAAAGAGAGGAGGGATAGCTGGATGGCTAAATAAAGCCAATGAGATCACATGTTCCGCCTTTTTATCTGCTTTTCTCTTTCTGCTTTTGGACAACAAAGCTTCCTTTGATATAGAAGAAGAGGGGTGTAGGGAGGGTGGAGACAGGGGGTGCCAGAGTCACCCCAATGGCCCCTGGTCACTTATCCACGCTCCTTAATGTGATGTTCCCACTAATAGAGACAGAAAAAGACAGTGATCTCATGATTCCAGAGATGATTCATGCAAACAACCTTGGGAGATGAGGGGTGAAGGGGACAGGAAGAGGGGTAAAGAATGATTGAGGAAAGGAGAGAAAGGGAGAGGAAAGGATGTGAGTGACAGGGAGAGGGGATATGGGAAGCTGGACCTTGGAGGGCAACTGTGGATGGCATTAGAAACTGAAGGTCAGAATCCAAAAGAGGATGTGTATAAGGACTGGAGGGAAAAGGAGAAGAAAGGAGTCTTGAGACCAGGGGTAACAGGCCTGGTGGAAGAAGGTTAGGTGTGTCATTATATGGCAGGACTAAGGGCAGGGTCAGGGATAAGAGTTGAGTGAGTTATTGAGTATGTAGGAAAGGGAGGCTGGGCTCAGAGACAGTGTGGTGGGATGAGGAACAAGGACTTGATATGAGTGTGCAAAGGAAAGGAGGGAGAAGCACCTATGTGGTTAGGAGCAGAAGGGATAAGACTTACTGAAACTTGTTACTTTGACATTCTGCTTACACAAAACCACGTCACCAAATCTGCCAAGAGAATAATCTTGGTCCCTCACACCCCCAGAGCAAAAAGATGCTAGGAATGCGATAGGGAGAAAGATTTATTACCTGAGGCACTCAGCCATGTCCAAGGGAGGCAATGATGAGGCAGTGTGGTTGGAGACAGGCAGCCTGGTTTCCACTTTGCTTGGGCTGATCTCTCTGCAGGAGACCTTCACACCTGCACAGAGGTACACTGCATGTGTATTACACCTCACCTGCCAGCAGCCTTTTCATTCAGCCTTCTTCCTTTCCTTTCCTTTCCTTTCCTTTCCTTTCCTTTCCTTTCCTTTCCTTTCCTTTCCTTTCCTTTCCTTTCCTTTCCTTTCCTTTCCTTTCCTTTCCTTTCCTTTCCTTTCCTTTCCTCCTACCCTTTTGTTCCTCCCTCCCTTCTTCCTTCACTCCCTCCATCCTTCCTTACTGCCTCCCCACAGCGAGACAAGAGCTCGGCACAGCTGCAGGAGATTCCCACCTTCTTCCCCATCCCACCCTAGCAGCCCTTGTCCCTAACCAGTGAAGCAGCTAGGGCCCAGCAAGAGGCTTTAGTGCCCAGAGGGCTCCTGTCAGACCAGGAACAAGGAGGGGATGAAGGACTGGGTGAACAACTAAAAGAAAGTGTCTCCCATCACAAGCTGCCATCTCCATGTCTCATGACTCCCTGACACTGGTCTGTCCTGGGGGCTCATCACGTTTACCCCCTCCTCTGTCTGCTCCATGGCAGCTAATCAGTGACCCACTGACAGTCTCTGTCCATCACTCGTCTCTGCACGCAATGGGGTAATTAAACCCTGACCCTCCACTCCTTTTATCCATTTCCTCTGTGCAGTCACTCCCCGAAACAGGAGAGGGGAGGGCCTGCTGTGGAGGGTCCTGTCCCAGCCTCCAGCTGTAATGAAGATATTAAGCACAGGAAAGACCCACTGCAAGAAGAAAGATGCTGAGGGGGCAGCCAAAGAGGTATTGAGTAGTACAAATCTTCCCACACGCTTACATTGAGCTCTGCTGACCTACCTCCATCATAGACCTTTGTGAACCTTCAGCTCTTTGTCATCACACCCACAGGTTGTCCAGCATCGTTTCCCTGCCCTCTCATATCGACAGCTAACTCAGTACTCCTCTATGTGTCCTCAGGGCAGTTCCAGATGGGGGTGCCCAGCTCAGGTATAGCAAAGCTTTCCAGGAGCCTCAATACATCCATCCCTGCGCTTGCCCCCCTAACCACCACCAAGCCTGGTTGATGTGCCCCAATCTAAAGCTTCTGGTGTGAGCCCATCAACTCCATTGGAGCTAAGCACAGTGCCTCAGGCCTGGCACATGAGGGTTTCCTCATTAAACATCTGCAGAAGGGCAGAGGGAGCTCTCAGTAGTAGGGTGCACCCCGCAGAGCACAGAGGATGCAGGAGATGGCTGGGACATGGTGATACTGCTTTTGCCTCCATGGCAGGACACTGGAGGATGCACCCACTGACAGACAGGAGTCACAAATTGCCAGGAAGTTCCTTTTAATTTTTTTCCCTTTCCTATTTTTTTTCCCCTGGCTTTCTGGCACTCCACAAAATTTATTACACGGATTGATAAAGAGCCAGAAATGATGCTGAGCAACCCAGACGCTGCTTCCTGCTCCCTACCCCAAGTCGGGAAGCTGCCTCCCTCCCACTCATGAGCAAGAAGGGCTGGGGCCACCCGGGGAAGGGCATGACGGGTAAAGCAGTGCCCCCCGAACAATTAAGCACTGTCCCAGGCACTGCACACCCTTGTCCCGGGAACAAAAGAGTCACACACAAGAGACCTGACTGTGAAGCCTCCATCCGCTTTCATCACTGACCCCCAGGGCAGTCAGGGCACAAGGTCAGCCCACTTAAACTCCAAACTCAGCCAGAAATAGAGCTGGGAAGTGGGCAAGGGTGGCCAAGTGCAGGGGTCCCCAACCATTTGAGGGGTTCTTTGACTGAGCCATTTCATTTCATCAAAGACACATTTTTTTCTGGAAGGAAAATGGAGAGCAGCGGGTGTGAAGGGAGTAAGGGGGAGGCAGAGTGTTCACCGTGAATTATGACCACTATCAACAAGAGTCTTTTACATTGTGGAGGTGAGGAGAGGATGGGGTAATTGGGCATGTTAGACCCATGCACAATGAGGGCAAATCTCTGCCTCTTTCCCACCCTCCACTCTGCCGCTGCTCAGGAGATGTGGTCCCCCCCAGTATGCCCCATCACTATTCCACTGCAGGGCTCAACACCCCAAGGGCTCAAGCCAAGGACTAAGAGCTTTGATACCACCTCATCCTCCTGGAATGGACAATAGCCTGTGGTCATACCCCTGGTGTGGAAAGGCTGAAAGTCACCTTATGAATTAAAGTCAAGTTAGGGCTCATGCTTTGCACCTGCAGGGGCTCAGAAAACCCAGCAGGCTTTAAGTTGCTGGGTTTTCAGGTTGTAAATGCTGCCTTTGCATGTAATGCTTTCACACAGGTGCAAGCTGGACCTTCTGGGGGACAGCACTGAGCAGTTGTAGGTAAGAACAGATGCTCCTGAGACCTGTTTCCTTGACTGAGAAATCTGTGGGGACAAAGTCAAGGGGGAATCAAATGTGTTTGGTGTATATAATGGGTTTAAACTTAAACAGGGAGATTTAAGTTAGATATAAGGAAGAAGTTCTTTACTGTGAGAGTGGTACCGCTCTGGCACAGGTTGCCCAGAGAAGCTGTGGCTGCCCCATCCCTGGCAGTGTTCAAGGCCAGGTTGGACAGGGCTTGGAGCAACCTGTTCTAGTTGAATGTGTCCCTGCCCGTGGCAAGGGGTTGGAACTGGATGATCTTAAGGTCCTTTCCAACCCAACCCATTCTGTGATTTTTTTGTGGAATACAATGCATTGACCATGGAGCATTGTCCATTTCACCAGGCTTTTTCTCTCTGGTTAAGCTTCTGATAACCCTAAATGTAGCAAATTTCAGAGGAAGGACAATTAAAACAGCCGGGGCGGGGGAGGTGGGGAAAGGTACCAAAGAAAAAGAAATGTAAACCTTCCCTGCTTTTCACCTCAAAAATGTGAAATTTCACTAAGTCAGCATGAATACCAAAGGATAGTTATACTGTGTTCTCTGAAACTCTACGGGGCAAATGCTCAGAGCTTGGTGCCCCCATGGGGAAGGATAGCTCCACCTTGTCCGAATGCATTGAAGGTACATCTCATTCTGGTAGGAGTTTGAGTACAGCAGCAATACGATGTACAGGTTTGGAAACAAGCAGTCAGGTCATTTGTAGCCATGTTTTCAATGTTTCTCACCCCCTCCTCTGTGAGTTGGTAGCCTAGGATGCAAGTGTTAACAGCAAACACCCACCCTTGTGTGTGATAAGCTACCCCTGCATATGACTGTCCCATACTTCACCTCAGTGGGGCCACCACCAACTCCATCTCCCACCTGTACCATCTAATGGTCCCTGCAGGAGTTTGGAGCACCCAGCAGAAGCGGAGCAAGGACAGGGAAGGCAGGCTGTGGAGTGGTGAGTACAAATTGAATACAGTCCCATACTTAGCCACTGAAAGTTCTCCCAAAACCAGACAAGGTGGCTGGAGGGACAGAAGTCGAGGAGGATGTTGTCAGCTCAGTGTTAGTTGTGTTGACGCTAACAACAGCAGCACAGAAACACAAGATTCAACACAGAGCCAGTACAGAGAAATGCATCTGAGTGCCAAGAAACTAACCAGTCATGCAACGTGTGATCTGCTTGCAGACTCCTTATTACATGTGATGAAAGACAAGCAGAAGGCGGTTGGATTCGCAGGGCCTAGGCTGCCTTTGCATGGATTGTCTGGGGGTGGCAAATTGTCTGCACTTGCAAACTGAGCCCTCTTGATCCAAGCTGTGTTGGTAGACTGAAAACAGCGAGCCCAGGATAAAGCTGTGTTATATTTGATACAATGATTAATCAGACCTATTCTTGAAAATTAACAGCTTCTTGGGATTCTTTATTCTTTTTTTTTTACGTGTTGGCTAGCCTTATTTTTTTTTTGATTTTATATAACCATTTTCATCAGTAATTCATGATTTCTTGCCTTGGGAGGAGACGATCGGCTGGATTTCCAATGTTGAGACAGACATGGCTTTAGGGCACATGCAGATTCATTCTCCATCTGACACAAAGAGAATCCAATCAATGTGGGACGTGTTGGAGCAACTGTACACAAAAGGCAGGGTCAGCCAGCACATGCATACAAAGGCTGATGCTTCAGGGAAGATACTGAAGGACACACACATGGAGCAGCACAAAAGCAAGGCACATCAGGCCTATAGGTTTGGACCTTGTCAGTGTCAGCAGGTCTGGGGGTTTTATTATCATCTCAGGCCAGTTCTGCCTCTTGTCTTTCTCTCTAATGACAGGAGCTGCCAGTAAAAGAGACATTCACTGGCACAAGGAAAACTTCCCGCCCCGCCTTGCAGTAAAGTGGCAGAAATGCCCCCACGCCCGCGTTGCAAACCCAGTGCGCCTGAATCCAGGCGCCCTTCCTGCAGCAGTTCTCAGCAGCTCCCACACGGTGGAGCTCCCTCCTTAGAAATGAAGCGCAGCTCACTGGCCCGGTGGTCACCTCCTCGGGGTGACCCTGCAGAGCTCATGGGCACGAAGCGGGAGACAGCACAGGGACCGTGTGGGACTCCCAAACCCTCTCACTCAGTGCATGGAGCATCCTGCCCTGGCATGGGACGGACAGCAGGCTCGATTTCTGCTCCAGCCGACAATCTGCTGTGTGACATTGGCTTTATCAGCTCTTGTCTGTATCAATTGTCAACTGTGGGGAGGGTTCTGTAGGGTTTCCTCAGTGTTTGGCAGTGTCCAGCTAGCCAGGGGCTGGACTTCAGAGGGGGCTGCACTGTAACTGTATTACAAATATCTTAACCCCTAATTGTCAATGGCAAAGTTGCATGCTCTGAGGAGGACAGGGGGAGAGATTTTTATTTTTTAATGCAATCCAAAGTAAGTATCCTAAGAAGAAGAAAGTTATGGACATTTGTTTTGATCCAAGAATTTGAAAGAGATCCAAGAATTACACAGGAAAATGTTTCCAAGTGTTGCAGGACCACATTGCAGGATCTGCCCAGTTAAATTTTCACTGTCTCTAGGGATGGATATTCCCTCATCTCTCTGGGCTGTTGTAACAGTGCTTATCCACCCTCAGAGTGATGGTTTAATTCGTTTTATTGCACCAGAATTTCATGCTGCAACGTGCAACCCTTGCCTCTTGTCTTTTGCTGTGCAAAAGTCCCGGGAAGAGCCTGGCTCTGACTTCTCTGTATCATCATCAGTCACAGTCGAGTGATGTTGCACTGCTGAGCCCCAGCGAGCTCCTCACGTGCAGAGATCAGGGTCTGGATCGTCAGTTCTAGTGCTTCACCAATGTAAAACTCCTGCCAGCATCGAGGGTCAGGATGTCAGTGTCTTCAGAGAGCTCCCACCTGAGGGACTGCATTTCTCATTCAGCTTCCCTTCACAAATAAATTACCTCTTGGACCCAGGACTTCCAAGTGGTTAGTAACAACACGCTCTTGCCCTTGTACTCCTGCGTTGTGGGTGGCTTCAGCCAGTGTTTTGATGTATGCAGTTCCTGGGGCTGCATGCTGCAAACACTAACCACCCTCTCAGTCAGCAAGAGAGGTCATTGTCAGCTGCCAATCCTTATTCCTGGTCACAGAGGAGTTTTCAGTTCAAAGAGTACAATTTTATTTCTTTTTTGCCTTTTTTTTGTTTTTGATCTGTGTCGGTAAGTCGGGTTTGGCAGCCGGGTAATTGCTCAGAAGCAGCGGCTGGAAGAGATGACTCGTAATGCAACAGGCGACCACATTCTTATGGGAAATCAAAGCACTCTCCCAGTGCTGATGCTGTCTTGATGGAGGCATGAAATTCCTCTGAACACCTAACCACAACGCCCTCACACACACTGCAGAGGAGAAAACCACGCAGAAGCTTGGTGATCCTGCCATACACATGGCAGCGCCGTGGGTTTGTGTACCGCTGTGCTGACTGGCTTCCAATGCACTGCTTCCACAGCTCACCGCTGGCCTGCCAGCAGCAGAGGCAATCGTGCCAACGAGTTTCAAAGCTCTTTGTGTCCCCGCTGTCAACTGAATCACCAGTCTGGGACGTGTTCACGTTCACAAATGGCTTTATGAGTAACTGCTCCCTTCCATGGGTGCTGGGCATATTTGCGCAGGGTACATCACCTTCCCTAAGCAACGGCTCTGTATTTTTCCATGTATTAAGTGCAACAGGGCGTCTTTTCCTTGAGGTGGGCACACTTTGGATGCCCCTCGGGTGAGTGAACAGCTGACAGCTCACCAAGACCCACTAATAAGAGCTGCAGGACAAGCCATGGCACTCCTGTTTCATGCTGTGCCACAAAACCTGTTCAAGTCAGCGCTTCC
>NW_009937548.1:16499-16750 GCF_000696875.1 Nestor notabilis
GCAAGCCAGGGTTCCCCTTCCTCATCTTCAGCTGCTGCCACCGTTGCAGCTCCCCCTCTGCCACCTACTGACACAACGGCTCTGCCTCACACTTCGCTGCGTTGACTGAGGTACCTCCGAAACCTGAGGCGGAGTTGGACGTAGCCCAAAACCTGGGCTGGCGGCTCCACCATAACGCTTAGCCCTCCCTCTGTGCACGCTGTGGTGGCCTCGAGGGGACACACAGCACACCCGGAGGACACCTCCTCCCA
>NW_009937549.1:0-29793 GCF_000696875.1 Nestor notabilis
AAGGAGCTCCCGGCTGTTTCGCTTCGGGGGTGGTCTCTTGCTTCCTTCTGAAGTTTCCTCTTTACGAGTACTACCAGAACAGCCGGGAAGGTCGGCGGGTTGATAGAGCACGTATTCCCCTCGGTACCGCTGAAACCGGTCTTCATTTTGGGCACGGAATCCTCTTCACCCTTCTGCAGTAGGCCTCGTGTATCCCTTGGAACCTGCTCCCCGCGGCAGGCAAGGTACCTTCCCGGCCTCTCCGGGGCTTGTCTCTGTGCACTGCTTCATGGACAAAGACCAAAAACCAGCATTTGTAGAGATGCTGAGGAATTTAACCAGCTGAAGTTGGTGATTAGCGGCAAGTTTGCCTATCTCAAATCTTAAACATTTTTCCTGGTTGCACACTGCGGTCTGCAAATCGTTTTCCAGTAAAGTGAAACACAGAATACTTCCTAGAATGGAATCTGGGGGGAGTTTTCCTTAACTCTTGTGAGGCCTAGTTGTATGTGGTGGTTATTTATTCCTAAAATATATCGGTGGATACTATGGTAGTCCAGTGTTGGTCTCTTTCTTGCTGGGGAGATGATATTCAGCGATGGCCAGTGTTTTATTTGAAAAGCAAAAATACATTTGCAAAACTAACTTTCAGGAGAGCCCAGAGGCTGGAATAAATCGGACTAAAAGGTTAAAGAGAACTGTTGGGTTGTTCAAAATGTTTTGCCAAGTTTGAGTAAGCTTGTCATTCCAGTATCTTGTTTTGAACAATCGTTGTGATGTTCACTTAATTTACATCTTGTATCTTATCTTTCTCAACCGGAGAGGTGGGGAATGTGTTGGTATTAGAGCCTGAATGCTTATTTAAACAGTAGGTTCAAAATGAGACTAAACTGCCAAAGATACACTCACTGATGGCAATTGTTGGAAGAGGGAACTTAGTTTGGCTTGGATGGATGGATAATCATTGCTTAGATGTGATCAAGATCGGTGTGATCAAACAGGGAAAAAAGTTGTAATGTTAAGTTTGCTATTTCAGGGAATCTCTGTAATTCCAGTATGGACTTATTTTTAGAACCATTTTAAGATGATTGGGATTTAGGCAGCTGATACCCTGCTACAGATAAAGTAATATCTTAAATGACTTTTTCTTTTTTAAATCTATGACAATGATATGGATAGCTCAACGGTTCTGTAGAATTTAAGATATAAACCTGCTACTTATGAACAGGAAATCTGCCTTTTGAAGTCAAATGTATTGGGGAGATGATGCACTACTATTGCTATATACTTACCTGACCAGCTGCCATCAGGTTTGGCCTTCCATTCAGAGAAACAAGGACCTAAATAAGCATAACTACTTGGTGTGTGTGTGTGTGTTTGGAAATGAAGGCATATAGGATGGTGCACTGTGTGTGCCACCTACCTCTTCACTGCATGAGGACAAGTTGCAAGGGAGATATACTTCCTTTTTGAACTTCAAGTTGTGTTCTTTGCATTTCTGAAGCAGTAATTAGAGGTAACACGCAAAAATAATGTCAAGCCTTGGTTTTTTAAATGCTGCAGCAAAGATGAAAAGTGGTAGTAAAGAATGAGGTCATGCCCAGAATGTGTGAGCCAGAGACTGCCAGCAGCTTCCTTTTCTGCCCGCCCAGCATTTGGGATCGCCTCTTCGCTCAGACTACTGAACCAGTGTTTTGAAAGAGGTCCAGGAAACATAATCTAGATTGTTTTAGAGATTTCTTCCTAACCCAAACATTTTTATATGGAACACGTACTGCTCTTTGTCTTCATTTACCCTAATGTTTACAAAATAGTTATTTGGTACCAGTTGTAGCACAGGTCATGTAGAAAGTGAATTGACTAACAGCTCTTGATGGATTGTTTTCAAAAGGGCACATGGGAAGCTCCACTGTTCTTCTGCAGAAGATACCTATTTGTGGATGATAGAAGGATGGGATTTAACAATTCTGCAAGCAGCCAGGCATATTTTTACTGTAAACATTTTAGTCCCACTATAAACTGATACAGTATTAATCCACACCTCAGAGCAGTGCAGAGCTGGAGCTTTTGTCTAGCACTGACCTTTGTGTAGGCCCAGGGTTAGGTCTTGCTAAAACTCAGTACGAGACTCCAGGTCCTTAGGCCTCATTTTGTAACAGGTAGTCAGTGGATCTGCTTCTGTGGCACTCCTAAGGGCCATCTGAGCTCTGTGGGAGTGGAAACCTGTAGCTTGAAGGACTTTGGTTTTGGTCACATGTATGCATGCATATATATATATATATTTAACACAAAGCTTCATTGCTATGCTTAAGCATGAAAAGTGGGCAGTGTTTTATGGACAGAAGCAGTAATGTTGGTTTTGTTGGGGTTTTTTGTTGGTTTGTTTGGGTTATATTCCTTTTTTCCTCTTGCAGCATCTTTATTTTCAGCATTTGAGCTAAGTATGAAACCCAGTGAACTCCCTGATCTTGAGGTTATTTCCTGAGAAGTAGTAGTAGTTTCAAGTTATGATTTGATCCAGGAACTCGGTAAAATACAAGTTCCTCAATGAAATGCCCAGGCTACAAAGCAGTTTTTTGCATTTCAGGACAATCTGTTGTCCACTCAGAGTAAACAGTTTTAATTTCTCATTGAGTGCTGGAAGTATGTTAGCATCACTTACATCTTCCTAGGCTGGGCTTTAATAGGAATAAAGCCTGTAAAAACTCTGCTCTGATTTCTGAAATTATCTTCCACAACACAAACACTTTTAGTAGCCTTAAACAGAGAAAAGAAGACACAATAGTTTACTATTTAAGATAAGGGCACTTATTGACAAAAGACTTAAGAACATATTCTCATGGCATGAATTACAGGGGCTCACTTAAACGTACTCAGTTTCTACAGGAAAAAAAACACGTGGAGGACATTATGTGCTTTCATGTTAATTTACAGCATTCTGTATCCCAGAATGAACCCTGCTATCGACACACTGCACATTCCTTGGTTTCTCTGGATGCCAGCTTGTGTCAGTCTAGGAGGGATTATATTGAGTTTCATTTGTTCTTTAGTAGTATTTACACTACTGTGCTGTCCAGGGGCCCTGATCAGGATAGTTCTGTTTTGGTAGGCACAGCACCACCACCCAGATAGTCTGAACCCTAAAGTAAGCCAGAATATACCGGAATGTAACATCAAACAGGGGTGTTGCTGCCTCATGTCTTTTACACCACAGTTTTGCAGGTTGCTCTGTCACACCTGAAGCCAGGGTAATAGTTTGAGCTACCTGTAGAGCCAGGCTGTCTCTGGACACTTACACACCCTTTGCTTGATAGTATGTGATGCTCCATAGTAAGTGTCTGAGTGCAGGGTCATAGTTTTATGCTTGGGATGCTGCCTCTTAGCTTGAAATGGAAATTCCATCCTCAGGATGGGCCCAAGTCAGCTGGGCTTGTAGTCCTGGCTGTCGTGTGTCCCAGAGAGCACGACTGGGCTTGGTTACCTATGAGGCTTCCCTTTGGGATTGCAGCTGGTGCTGATGTTTGTTGACTTAAAACTCGGTAGACTATTTTGGTTTAGGTTTGTTTTGTTCTTGGTGTTTAGTTTGGTTTTTATGAAAGTAAGGAAAAAAACCTACAACATGGAAAACTGAGGTTTCATTATACAGTGGCTATTGTGGGTTTAGGTAACTTTGGTAGGCCTGGATTATTCCTGGCTCTTGGTTTCTGGGAACTAAGTTTTTCTTCCCAGCATTCTGCTTTGCTTGCTTCAGTGATCGCCTTTTTAGTCCATTTTTTTTCCTAGCAGCTCTGAAACTTTATAAAATCAGCTCACATTGATGAATAGAGGCTCCCAGGTATCATTCTGTTACACAAGCTTGCAGGTCATTTTTCTTGTTTTCTGTTAAACCTTTACTAAAATATACAATAAAACCCAAACCAAAACTGACACAGTTTAGTCAAGCACAGGAGATGGATGTAGGCTAATACATGTTGTTTTCTGTCGGTTACCACTGTCAGCTCGCCTGCAGAACCACTCCCAATATGATCAGGTCCATAAAACACTAGCTTCAGGATAGCCCTGAATTTGGATGCTGAAGATGCTTGACTTGACTTCTTGTCATGTAGTTCTGGCATTTAAGGAAGTATGAAGAGTAGATGTAGAGGTTGAATGAGGCTGTGCTTACCTTGAGGTTGGTTAGAAATTGAAGTATTCCTAAACCTTGCAGCATTTGGTTTGCTCTTTGGGGTTTGGAGAGGATGAATATTTTATGCTGTGAATATTCATGTATGATTTTAGATACTGAGTCTATGTTATAGTAAGATTATTACAAATACTGCATAATTAATATCACTTGGTCTCCAACAGCTGCTGTCACTTGTTCCGTGGTTGCCTGTAAGCTTCAGTATTGATTATTTGACTATCCCTAGTGTTTTGTGCAGATCTAGGGTTTCATTTGACTGATGATTCCTCTTTTGCAAAACGATAAAACTGTTGTCTCTGTTTCGTGGCTTTTTCTTTTTTCTCTTTTTTTAAAAAAAAAAAAAAGTCATGTTTTCACTGGCATCATATTTTCATCTTCAGAATCTCTGCAGAGACTACTGCCCAACTTTATTACATTAACCTAAATCTTC
This sequence comes from Nestor notabilis, assembly GCF_000696875.1. Classification (NCBI taxonomy): domain Eukaryota; kingdom Metazoa; phylum Chordata; class Aves; order Psittaciformes; family Psittacidae; genus Nestor; species Nestor notabilis. Next base: position 4,593 of record NW_009937549.1, read on the forward strand.
ACTGTCTCCTGTCGAAGAAGTTCAGTTACTTATAAAACTTAGTTCAGCAATTGTTTTGTGTTCACTTTTGTATTTAACCCTTTTTAAAAGGGGATGAGCAGCCAGACTTAAAGGAAAATGAAAATCACTTTTCCTTTATAGCAGTAATGCCAGATTGCAGTGATCATGGACTGTGGTGAAGGGCTACTCCAAATGAATCCCAGTAACCAGAGGAAAAAATATGGAACTTGTATCCTTTCCGGTTGTGAACTTTGTAAAGCAAAAGGGAAGGTGACACTAAGATGAAGTTGCTTTAACTTGTTGGTAATTGCAAAGCAGCGAAGGAGAAACTCTGTGACTTTAATAGCTGAAAGGCTTCTTTCTAGAGAGAAATTTCAGCTTTTGTTCTGTGCAGCGATTCTGGTTCATGTTATTTGATGTGATCAAAAATGATTTTGTCCTGAAACTTTTCCTGTTCGGGCTGCTTGAGACTGGTTCTTTCTCATTGCTCAAGCCACTTGATCACTGATGCTGAAGATGAAGTTACATAAACCCCATTCTGCTGTGTTTTGCTGTGAGTTATGGACTGTTGACATGTATTTTCTGAGATCTTTCTGTTTGCGTATAGGGAAATCGTCTGTTGGATAAGTACTTGTTACATTATCTTTAAGGCCTAAGAAAGACATGGAAACAAACACCCTTACATTTCTTGCTAAGGTGTCCCTGCCCATTGCAGGGGGGTTGGAACTAGATGATTTTAAGGTCCTTTCGATCCCAAGCCATTCTGTGATTCTATGTAATATTAAGGAAATTATTTATAGTAAAGCTTCTCAGTTTTTATGCTGCAGATGCTCTCAGCCTTCCTCGTAGTAGGCCTGCACAGGCTCTCCAGTTATATTCCTGCTTAGTTATGTGAATAACTTTAAGGAAAACAGAGAAAGAAAAACATCCCTTGCTTTATTTAGTTTTTGTTTAAAAGATATTTGTCTAGTGTAGAACTTAAAGTCATCCTGTCTCCTGTGTAAAAACCCTTGCTGTTAGATACATTCTTTCCATACCTTTTGGCACTGCATGGCTTTTCCTCCGTAAGGGTCATTTTCAAGTTAGAGAAGTCCTGAGCAATTCCTGAGACGTGTCCAAGATGATATGGTTAAGCCTATCCTGGATGTTATCACTGTCCGTTCTTAGGGGAGACTCACTGTTACAGCTGTCCTTAGGTGCTCAAGTGATGTGGAGCGTAATGGGGGATTGGCAGTAAAAGGGTGCTTGGGCTGGGAATTGCAAGCTGCGGTTGGAGGGGCAGTACCTTGGAGAGCAGACACTGGGCCTGTTCCCCTCTGCCTGCCTGGGAGGCAGTGCTTTGGCTTCTAGAGGACCAACACTTCTGCCTTCCACGGAGGGACTTGTGTGGCTTCAGGGGATTATGAGAATCACCCTTTCTTCCAATTTGTAGAATTCCCTTTCAGTTAGTTTTCTTCCACGTTAAACAGGAAAATCTCTTCCTTCATTGTTAATACTGACTTTTCACTTCGTGGCTTTTAATTCCTTGCTACTTTGATTTCTCTGTGTCACTGCAGTTTGTGTCTGCCTTCCTGTGTTCTAGTAACACTGAGTCAGAAAAAGCAGATCTTGCTTCCTGGCATCATGTTCTGTGGACAAGTGATGAGCAGTCTGCAATTTGGTGTTCTAGAGACTGGAAGGAGAAAGCAGTGTTTACTTCTTGGTTCCTTTAACTGCTTGTATTTCTTCTTTGAGTATATAGTTTCATGTAAATACCTGACAATCATCCTCTGTCCTGTACCCCATCTTTCTTGCAACTCTTCTGTTAGCTTTCAAAGTTGTTCTTTTTCTGTGCTCATAATCTTTTTCATTTCTCACTTTCTGTTCTGCTTACCCATATGCTCTTTCTGCTTTTCCATCTCTCCTTCACCCTGCTTAATTCTTGGGTGTTGATGCATGTATAATCCTGCATCTTCATATTACTGTTTCCTTTAACAGGCTTCCATAATAGATTTTTTTCTTTTCCTTTCCAATGTTCTCTTTGTGGCTGTTCAGCTCTGATTCAGAAAAGATGAAAAATGGCATAGTCAGAAGTTGCTTGTGGATGATGGCAGTGCTACATTGGTGTCCTGGTGCTTCCAACAAGTCTTGTTAGGTCTCCCACTGTACTGAAGAGCGCTTCTTAGTGAGGGAGAGAAAGATTCTCTGTATAGAATGGGTGTACAGATGTACTTCTAATTTTCTAAATTCCTTGTTTAAACGTAGCTCATCTGTTAGTTTTACCAGCTCAGGCAGCCAGGAAAGCAGGATTTTTGCAAGCTAAGCTGTGCATTTGTGGTTGTCAGGATGCTGGGACAACATGAAAAATAATCTTGCCATCTTCAGAAGCAAATGGTTGTGATGATTACTCAATGCTGCAATTAAACATAGTTGTGGCCGTTTAATTTCTGTTGTTTAAGCACATGTTGGGGTAATTCCTCTTTTTCATTTTGTGTAGCAAATCAGCAGTTTCTAGAATCTAAAATGTGAAAAGGTGAGAAGCCATTCGTCTTTTCTCATAAGGGAATCGGTTTGCAATCTGAATGTTAACTATAGACATGCAACTGTGAGGATCTCTGTGGTTTTCCCAACACTTGGTAAAAATACTCAACTTATTTGTAGTTTTCTAAAGTTTTACTTTTGGAATTTTCCAGATCTGGCATGTATAGTGAAAAGTGGACTTGAGGAAATCTGGTGCAATTGCTTTATAGCTATATGCATATGTATAGAACTCCTCAGGGAGGTTTAGTGCTGGAGCAACTGGTTGAAGAAGTTGAAACTTGTCTGAAAAGCCCTTGTGGAAGAGGTGCCTTTGGGTGTTGACCTTTATTTAGTGAATTTGCAGAAGGTCTGTAAATAAGACTTCAAAACCACACAACAGTTGAGGCGCAGTTTCTAGACCAGCATCCATCAGCAGATCATTGATTCCCGTCTGGGAAGCGAGTGGCAATGCTTCCTGTTGCCTCTTTTCCCACCAGATTGAAGAAGCCTCAGATTTATTGTGCCATTTGATTCATTGACTTCTACTTGAGAACTTTTAATCTGTGTAATTGTATATGGAAACAGGGAAAAGTTCAGGAAGGCAGGGCACTGTGGTCTTTAAATATGTTAGCCAAAAGGCTTACTGTATACACTGCTCTTTAGCACTGTATAGATCCCTTAATAGCAGTGAATGTGCTACTTCCATACCTGCTGTGCTATTGAGCAGACAGGGATATTTCTTGTAGCTCCTTTTTGGCAGGTTCATGAAGAATAACTGGAGCTTTCTGCAAGCCTTGGAAAAATTGTCTGGTGTTTGGTTTGTTTTTTTTCCATCCAGCTATAGAAGTGCATCAATTTTAATTTCTGACTTGTGTAAAACCAGTGCCCTCAAAACATGAAGTATTTCTCTCCACTTAACAGGAGTAGAAGTCCCATTTTTTAACTGCAGGTGGATTTTTCTGGAGAAGGTAGTTTTCCATTAGCCTCCTACATGTTCCACTGTAGGAAATCATAGGTACAAGAAGTGTACAAATGGTGTGGTATTAATGTGTGTGCTTTATGCTGCGCAACATTGTCTTTATCTCTGTTGCGCTTCTCAACTCATTTTGGGGGGATTTGATAACTTTTAGTGAGAGCTTAATTTCATTTTCAAGAAGGGGTCAGTTGCCTGATTATTAATCACTGACATGTTACTGTTAAATTCTTCATGTAAGTTACAATACAACCCCCTTTGTTTTCATCACTAGTGCAATTCTGGGTTAAGTGTATGTGAACTGAACCCCCTGTGTTTTTCAGACCCTTTTCAGTCACCTGGTGTTTTGACAGGAGGTGTATGGTGGAATTACATTCTTGGCTAACATCATCAATTCATACAGGAGTCTGAACACTTTCATTTTCCTTCGTGGGACTAGTATAGGATAGCACTGGGGAGTGTGAGCTCAGGAGCCCATTGAAAGTAAGTTGTTTTGCTTGGTTTAAGGATGGTCAGTGCAGTAAATTCTTTGCTGCATGGGCCAGCCTCTGACTTTTCACAGTTAAGAATATGCTATTGGTAGTTTACTTATGGTTGAGTAGTTGTGTTTCTTTTCTGACCTACTTTTTCTTCTTAATCTCTGAAATTAAAGTTTTACCACAAAGTATTTCAAGTCTCAATAATTGATCTGTTGATGTAATATTTAAAGTAATACAGTCTGATCAAGTTGATCAGATTTGAGATCAGTTTTCATCACAATCTTGGAACTCACTAAGGTTTAACAGTGCTAGTCTGAATCTTTGCGAAGTGTGTTGGCTTTGTACATTGTGTTTAGCTACAGTTACAGCTCCTGACCCATGTGTCCTTGCTGATATGGGACTAACAAAACAAAAATGACATCTCTGGATATGTTTTCTGATGAGGGAGGAATGCTTGTTATGAACCTTCACTTCATCTTGGAGATAGTTGTATATCTAGACCATAGGCTTTGCTTTCAGCCAGCTCTTATTTCTTTTAGTCTCCAAGCTTTCATGAAAAAAAATCAATCTACAATTATGCTTTAGCCAATAAGTTATTACACTGTTTCAGTGGATTAGTAAATACAGATTATCTGGGAAAAGTAGAGTGCAAAATTGGAGCCTCTGTTTGAAAGTTGAGGGAGAATGCAACTTTCCTGCTTGCCTATCCTTAATATTCTCACTGTTTTATTCTCCCTTTGCAATGAGGATTGCTTGTGTCTGTGTTGATGGAAACAAGTAATACCTTGGAGTTCAGATGCTCAGCAAGCCCCTCTCAGAGCTGCCTGAAGTTCCATTTAGTATAATGGCCCATTGCCTGTTTATCTGTCTTACTGCCTTGCTTAAGCAGGCTCAAATATACTTCGTAAGAAATAAGTTAATCATATTTGCCTCTCACAGATTTTGTGCTTAAAACCTGGAGCACAGTCATTTGGTGCTTTTGTGGTAAATCTACTGGTAATCTGTTGCTTCTTACTGGTTGTGGTGGCTCAGTCGTGGGCCTTTTCTTTCTGGTGGTGGTGGCAAGCTGCTGTTTTCTGTAGCTGATTCACAGTGTGCCAAGTGGTACAGCTGAACTCATTTGCAAGGTTCTCTCTTGCAAATAGAATGCTTCCTGGAGTACCTAGTTTAATTTTTTCACTCCCTGCTACTTTTAATTAAGACTAAGAGAAAACCTCTTTTTAGCTTTTGGAACCTCATTCATGCCATTAAATCTTTGTTCTACTTTTAAAAGAGTTGATAAACTTCGAGGTTTATGTTCTCACCTGAAAGTAGTTTTTTAAAAGTTCAGAGCTGGAGTATTGAAAGAAAAGAATTCAAACCCAGAGTCCTTCAGGTAGTGATGTTGTTGGTTTAGAAGTTAATATGTTATTAAAAGGAAAGAATGCACGACAGGCTCAGAAAGTTGGAGCTGTTCAGCCTGGAGAAGAGAAGCTGCGTGGAGACCTCAGAGCAGCTTCCAGTGTCTGAAGGGGGCCTACAAGGATGCTGGGGAGGGACTCTTCATCAGGGACTGTAGCGATAGGACAAGGGGTGATGGGTTCAAACTGAAACAGGGGAAGTTCAGGTTAAAGATAAGGCAGAAGTTTTTACTGTGGGGGTGCTGAGGCACTAGAACAGGCTGCCCAAAGAAGTGGTGAATGCTCCATCCCTGGCAGTGTTCAAGGCCAGGTTGGGCGGAGCCTTGGGTGACATGGTCTAGTGTGAGGTGTCCCTGCCCAAGGCAGGGGGTTGGACTGGATGATCTTAAGGTCCTTTCCAACCCAAACCATTCTGTGATTCTATGGTTCTATTTTAACGAAAGGTAAGCAATACTCTATCAGAGCAGTAGTTTTGGCATTGACAGTCTCAACCCCAGCTTTGAAATGTACCTTGGAGTAGTTAGTGATATGCTTGGAAATTGAGATTTTATGCAGTGCTTGTCCAATCCTGAATCGATTCCTTAAGAAACTTGTGGTGGCCGTTGTCAAAATATTATGATGGGCAGCCTGACTCTCCACATGTAGTACAAGTTTTGGAGTTGTCAAGCAGATTTCACTGTATGGAAATACTACTTAAATTGAGCTGATTTATTTTCTTTTTATTGAAAGAGGAACTATAACAAGTTTAATATAAAGATGAAAATGCAGTCTTCCCAGAATTGTAATGTCTTATCTCGGAGTCAAAGACAGTTTACAATACTGAGTTAAAATAGGACTTTGAAATTAGACTACTACCTTTTTTGGGTTTTTAACTCCAGTGAGTGTCACAAATGCTTTGAAACTGCTTTATAGGCTTTTTCCTTAGTAATGTATAACTTGCCTTTCCATGGTGTGGGAGAGCTGCAGGATCTTTGCTGCTGAAAATCCCAAGATAACAGAAGCATTAGGAGGTACAGCACAAAGATACCACAGATCTTGTCATAGACACTTTCCTTCTGACATGAGCTACCACTGACCTAGAGCTGATAAACCCCACCAGAGCCAGGCTCACCCGTGCTGTACCTCCAGGTGGCTGCTCCCCTCACTCAGGCTTGCATGGAAGTTCAAGAGCCTGGACACTGTGCTGGTATTAAGCAGGCTCTCTGCATTCCGAGCCCTTTCAGAAGCTGAGGGGTTGAAAAGGACAATGCTGGACTCCTCGTGAGTCGTCTTGGGCCAGCAAAGCTAAAGCAATATCCACAAGCTGATGTCGCACCATTTCCTACTAGTGTTTGATCAAAAAAGCTGTATCCACTTTACACAGTGTTTAACTGATGCAAGCTAATTCTGCTCCTGAAACATTTGATGAGTAGTCTTCCATCACTCTGTATCTGTGCCACTCTGTGCTGGATGTGATACTGCTTGGTCTCCCACCACTGGCATAACCCAACCTGAATTGTGTATTTCACATTCCCATCCCATCCAGACCAAATTGCTGCTGCTGAGTAGTGCTGCATGGATATGGAGTGTCTGTGGGCTTTGAACTGTGGCCAGCTGTGTATGAACAGTGTTGAGTTTACACAGCATAGTAACTTTACTTTGCTTTGTCTGAAAGTGCTGCAGTCTTTGCAGTGCTGCTTCTGGACCTGAGCTGGCTAATGAAGCAGCACGGTTCTGTTTTGTGTTTGAGATGGTATATCTAAGAGTTTATTTAGGTCATAACTCATCTGGATAGTTCTGGGTAGAACCAACTCCACTGTTTGCATAAATTTTCAGTTGTTAACAGATTTGACTGCATTTAAAAATAATTTATGTGAACTGTTCTCCTTGGAAGCAGTTACTGTGGCATGTTCTATTTGGGAAGGTGAAAGTCATAACATCTTAATATTATTAAGAATAAGGATGGTTGTTGGCTTAGGTGGATGTCTATGGCCATTCTAAAGGTGGCATTTTAACCCGAAGCTATCAAAGACCTAATGCTGAAAACTTGAGGATGGCTTCACTTTTGGAAGATGACAGTTCTTAAATTTCATGCAGCTTTTCCGAGTCAGCTTCTGCTGTTCTGCTCCTGACTGCATTAGCATATCATGGCAAATAGGTGTTTGCTGGAGAAAATGAGAGAGATAGGAAGGAAAGGGAAATGTAGAGATTCAAATAGAGAACTTGGTGGTGCTTGCAGGGGATAGGGAGGTAGCTGGAGGTAGCATTTACCTAAGATCAGCTGATTTGCCCTGCTCCTACGAAGTTGTACCTTCAAAGTGCTGTCTGACTGATGAACATACCAAAACTCGTGCTGCTCCTAGTTGTGTAACTATGGAATATAGTTTTGCGCTGGAATACAGAATTAAAACTCTTCAGGCCCTTCTGATCTGGTGGTAGCTATGAGGAATTATGCAGGTGCTGAGTAACCAGCAGATGACTGATTTGGGGGATTGGTGAGGGACCAGTTGTAACTGCTTTTTCCTTACTCTTTTGAGTATTGCCATTCATAAGAGCACAGTATTATTTAGATATGCAAATCGTTGACAGATTGATAATGCTTTGATATTCAAAAGTTCAAGTATCTGACAGAGGCCAGTAGCATGATCACCGTTTTTCTAAGGAAATGAGACTTTTTAGAGGGTTGCTAATTTCTCTCTTTAAGTTTTTATGTGTTCTCTCTAGTATTTGCTCTGTAATCTCTGTTGTAATCAAAAGCTTGCAGGAAAGCAATAGATTTACCAAGTTGGAATAGTTATAAGACATTTAGAGTTTGATTTAGACTTCAGATGAATTTAGGTGGGTTGTAGGCTGGAAGCAGGTATAGTTATCCATAGTGCTGTGCTGTAGTGGTATGAGGAGGGGGACATTGACAACTTGGTGTCATAAAGATAACATGAAGCCACCCCAGAAGCACCTTATAATAGGATTATAGAATTTCATTACTACAGTATTTTGGGTTAGAGACCTGTTTTAACCTGTCATTAGAACAGTGTGTCTAATACTGAAGAACCTGCTTTTTTATTTGTCAGTACATTCTACCATAGTGCTTCAGCATTCCTTGGTTATGTGTATCTAGTCAGTATTCTGGGGTGCTTTTGTTTTATGGAGATTGAAGAGTGGAGAGAAGGCTGTTTTTTCCTCACTGAAAAGTTACAGGGAAGCTTGGATAGTTAAACTGTCACCATTGAACTTCAAGTTGACACTGGCCTTTTAGATCCTTGTCAAAGATGGCTTTGTAAAGGCTTGGAATTGCTCTGGTGAATCAGTCTGAGGCAGTCATGAATTCTTTATAATAAAACAGTAATTCTAATAAATGGAAGTAGAAGGGAATGGGAGATGCTAAACTCTGTGGCTATCATCTTACTTATTGATCAGAAGCAAAAAGAAACTCGCTACAAATAACACAGAACATCTCAATGCATAGAAAATATTAACATGCTGGTTCTCTATGTGAACAGTGGTGCTTATACAGAATATTGTGTATCTATTTCTTTCAAGATTAGTATTATTGTCCCTCATACTGTTTCATTCAGTGTATGGCTCTTGCCTCCTGTATTTTGTCTGTGTCAGGGAACAATTTCCAAGCAGAATGTCCATTTTGAAAGCGATCTTGTCTTTCCCATGAGAAGCTGATACCAGATGAGGTTTGGGGGAGGAGGGGGGGGGGGGGGGGGAAGGAAGCATACTCTGTATGCAACTGTACCTTGTTGCTCTTTGGAATATGTAGAAATTAGTTAAATCTATTTAAAGTTTTCTATTGTTGACTTTTAAACTGTATTTTCTTTCTGTAAGGAGGGAAAATATGCTTTGGAAAATGAGTCTTTTTACTTGTCATTTGAGTTTGTACTTAGTGTGATAAGTGACCTTTGGATATAAGATATTCCCCACAAGTCTAGCATGATAGTTGTCCTTGAGGTCTAATTACAGTCTGTTCCTCTAGCTCTGAAGTTCTTGCTAAAAATGCACTTATGACCTGAGCTTCATTTGTTCACAGTTGAAATGATACTGCCTCTTCTTTGCAGCTGATTTATATCCTGTGTGTTTTTCTTGGGTTAGTAGTTTTGTTACTAGTTGGGGGTTTTTCTTAGCTTGGGAGATCGTGTTGTTTCTAGTACTATAATAAACTTTTAGTAAATCACCCTTTTGTGGAAGATGAGGTAAATTGCCCAAGTTTTCATTTAAAGCAAGCCAAGTAAAATGGGAGAGTAGGGAAACAGCAGGGAAGTACTCTTTTTACCCTGAAATGTTTAAATCTTCACTTGGACCATCATGTCTTTTGGCTTCTTGTCAGCTACTTGAACAAACAATTGCATTTTAAGTCTGTCTTTTTTTTTAAGAAAGAGCATCTGAAAACTTATACACTAGAAGATGTTAAAAATCAGGCAATTAAGAATTATTACTCTGGGGTTTTAAGCAGCTCAGCTCTTTCTACATGGTGTTATGTGACCAAAAAGATCTCTAAACCATCTTCTTGTAAAGATTCAGTGAAATGAGACATTGCAAGTGTGCAGAAAGACCTCGTTTCCTATTTTGTGTATTTGTAGAGTATATTTAGTTGGAATTTATATACATTCTGTCTGTCTTTCTGCTGGTTAGTTAGCTCTTTGTTGGATGTATCTGTTTAAGGTCTTCAACATTCCTTTTTTTTCCATAGTCTGATAGTAACTGTATCTTCACTTTCTTTGCCTATAGATGAGCAGCATTAGGGTGAAATTACTCCAGGTGGGATGGGACAGTTTTATGTCTGTAGTCACTACAAAGGTGTTTACTTCTCTCAGCCTCATGCTTTCCTTCCCAGCCCTTACACAGCTCCCACCCTGAGTATTCAGTGGCTTACAAAGCAAACAAAAATGGGGGTGTTTTTTGGTTAGATTTGTTAAGTTGGGTTTGCTCAGTTCCAAGTCTGACTCTTGGGGTTTTCCTGCAGGAGCAGTAATGGTTTTAGAAGTACATGGCTGCAGATGCTGTTAGTAGTGTGGGCTTGAAGTGGGTTATGGTGATTTTGAAATTGGATCTAGTGCAGGATGAAGGTGTTTGTGTGTGTGGAAAGTAAGGGAAAAAGAAGGATTGGAGGGTGAGAAGGTCTAAGGGGCTTTAACAGTGAAGACAAATTTGCTAGAGCAGATTTAAGGAAGGAGAAGAGGGTTGAGCCCAGATAGCTCAGGTATGAGTTAGGGAAGGCATCCCTAGTTGTGAGTGCCTGGAGAAAGAAGCAGCTGCTGGAGACAGAGTGAAGGAACTGAGCCTAGTATTGGAGTGCCGCTGCTGAGAGAGAGCTCATGGAATGTCTGTCTGTAAAGCTCTGGAGCACTTCGTATCAATTCTCATTGACTAGAGCACACAGGCTGCACTTGGATGTCCTTCAGATGCTCTCAGAGCACCTAAGTGTGCCTTAACCACATCCTGTGGGAATCACTGCCTTAAGTATGAAACTAGGGGAAGTTGGATCCACCGAATCAATTTGCAAGAAGGAGGCTTGTCACAGGAGAAGTCTTTAAAAAAGTTTGACATGATGGTTACTGCCAGGTTAGAAACACTGGAAGTGTGAGAGATTGGGGAAGCAACAGGTTAACAAGGATCTAAGGCAGTCAAGGTGCTCAAGTATGAGGAAGAATAAAAGCACCTGCTTTATTTATGTGTGAATGAGTCTGTTTTAACTACTGTCCCATTCAAGGTAGAAGAAAACTACTTTGAAAGGAGAGAGACATCATCAATATCAATCGGAAGTGAAATCATATGCAGCAGGGGAGTCCTTACACAACTGACTGAAATCAGCAGATGTGCAGATGTGTTTGTTCCTATCACTTTTCTCTCTTTGCTTAAGTAAATAATAAGCTTTATAACCAATTGTTACTGTACTTCAAGCTGCTGTGTCCCGAAAGAGAAGTGCTGTAAATCAAGACTATCCACAAAGTTGGTATTCTGAATAAGACAAGAAGTCAAAAGCCTAAGATTTAAATTCTGGTTGTGAGGACATAAATTAGCTGAGCTGAAAAATATCCTTTCTCCTAAGGAGCAAAAGAGAGAGCTGTAACTGAGGTTCAGTAGGAGAATCACAGCCAGATGTGTCACTAACCCTCTTACAGTGGCACAGACTTAGATCAGCTCGGTGGAAAACTGCAACTGTGGTTGCTCCTGTTTTGAGCTCCCTGGGTATTTCAGGAACAATATTATTATTTCTACTTACAGAAAACAAAAGGGAAATGGTGTATGTGGCCACTGCATTCATTAGAATGATTAGTAAATAAGACCAGTTGAAGTTGGACTACATGCGAGATATAGAATGTATAAACAGGAACCTAACAGGTTTATCCAATTAGTGCATATACCTCCTGAGGCATTAACTTCAGTATTTCCATAACTTTTACATTCTATCCACCTTAGGTGGAATTGCAGCTTTTAAGGGACCACTTTAAGTTCTTCATGTTTTCTTATCTTCATATAGAGGGAAATTTGGGATTGTTTCAAACTAGTGCAGTGAAAAGGCTGCTCTGAAAGTTAAGAGTTACTGTCCTACTTGTTAGTGTGTGTGTTTTAAGTAGGGTCATGTAGGGATGAAAGAAGTTTTATAAAGTATATGTAAGATCCTACAAGTTAGAATTCGGTTTGCTTCTAAATTACTGTCAGTGGTTGTTGTGTCAAGTTTGAAACAATGCTCACAAAATGCTCAAAATGAAGGTTTTATGAACCTTTTATGCTGGGCAAGTCTTTTTTTAGATGCTATCTATAGTTGAGGATCTGTCTTTTTGTGGTGAGCTTGACCTGAATTGTTTGACAGTTGTTGGTTTCTTCAGGACTGTGCTTTGGCCTTAAGAGAGTCAAGTGCTGTGGTAATTCATGTTGTTTTAAAATAAAAAGTATTATCAAGTGGTACCCATCTTCTAGTCTGCTTGTCAGTTTTGGACTGTGCCAGTGTTACGCAGGGATCTTCAGAGCCTTCCAGGAGTGAGACAGCAAAGTGATGTTTAAAGTTTAATGGTATCCTACTGAGAGACTGCTTTTTGTGTATTTTTGTATTTGTATGGGTGCATATATATGAAAATATGCATGTATGTGCATATGTAATGTCCTGATTTCAAAGAAACCATAAGTATTTGTTTTGTGGGATGATTCTCTGAAGTGATACTCCTCTGAACTTCACTTTCTGATCTGTGCCAGCAGTATTTCTCATTACCTTTAGTTTTTGGAAACCTGTATTGATAGGTGCTGGGGAGGGACTCTTCATCAGGGACTGTAGTGATAGGACAAGGGGTGATGGGTTTAAACTGAAACAAGGGGGATTTAGGTTAGATAAAGGGAAGAAGTTCTTTACTGTGAGGGTGCTGAGGCACTGGAACAGGTTGCCCAAAGAAGTGATAAATGCTTCATCACTGGCAGTGTTCAAGGCCAGGTTGGACAGAGCCTTGGGTGACATGGTCTAGTGTGAGGTGTCCCTGCCCATGGCAGGGGGTTGAAAATGGATGATCTTAATGTCCTTTCCAATCCAAACCATTCTGTGATCACATAGGACCTCACAAGGCTGTGGCTGGAAAAAAGGTTTGAGGTTGGGACTCTGAAGGGCTTGCTTCTGTTGGAAGAACCTTTCCCACAAAGCTTGCTTGGGAAGTAGATTTGTGAGCATGTAATACTTGAAATTTCATGTGAAATGTGGAAATGATTACTTATTTTTGTTATAAATCAAACAGTTGAAAGGAATGCTGACATTCTGCGTTTGAGTAGCAATTAGATAATTGGAGAAGTGTATGGAAATTTAGAACAGGGAGGAAATGAGAATTGTGCATTGATAGTTGGGGGAGAGGAATGTGGCCAGTAGACAAAATCTAGTACCCTAATGTATAACGGGTTGATGCGTCAGTGGAGATGTGGACTGCTGCTGAGAGTTGGGTTATTACAGTGTATAAGCATTTTTTAGATGGAAGTGGGACATTTGATAACACCTCATTGAAATAGTTGGGTTTTGAATTCAGTACATGGGTGTTCTGGTTTCTGACTGTAAAAAATGTGGTAAGCATTTATCACATTGCCCATTAGTTATGGTTAAATGTCAGTATAGACGTGTTTGTGTGAAAGTAGTAACCATCAGTGTAACTAGTCTGAACTAACTCATGGTCATCTCAAAATGCAGATTTCTAATAAAAACAGAGCAATTGCATGGGTTTTGGTGGGTTTTTTTTGTTGTGGCTTGTTTTTTTTTACTACTAATGCATTCATGTTTTTGTTTTCTTCAGTATCAGACATTGAAGGTGCTGATGGGTTGCAGCTCAGAAAGGAACATGCCCTCAAGATATTTGCTTACATCAATTCTTGGACACAAAGGTAATTTTGGATGGAAATTGTTGGCTATGCTGGACCTCGAGTAGTTTTCCAGTCTTAAAAAATATACAGTAGAGTGAATTAGAATGGGCATGTTATTAACGTGTAGTTACTTGGAGAATAGAGGGCATTTTACTACTTAAAAAAATAAGCATGTTAGTGCATTTTGGGCAAGGTGTATTTTGAATCTTATTGGCATTCTGATGCTGTAATAATTGTGTAGCAATAAATATGCTACATTGCAAAGATAAATGTGTTGCTGCTTTAATGGGAAATTCCCTCAGCAGCTTCTGTGGAAACAGTGGAGGGTAAGAAGAATTGAAGAGAAGATCACTCTGAATGGGACCATCATGTTAAATTTTTCTCAGTGTCCTGATACTCTGAGTCAGGATGATAAATGATTGCAGCCCGTAGCTACTAAACTGATAAAGAAAACCCTTTGCACATGGTTCTCTTAAATCAACTTTATTATTCTTTCTAATCTATTTACTGTTGTTGCTGTTGGTTTTGTTTGAAAGGAGCTATATCAGCTCTTCTGTTTTTACCTCACAGCTACGTATTTTTTTCCAGCACAAGGAATTGTATGGATATTGCTTTTTAGAAAGGATCTACAGTAAGGATGTTTGGAGTTCACTGTTCGCAGTGGTCACAAGGTCACTTTTTCTCCGATATAAAACCTTTTCCCAATATAAAAAATACTGGGAAGAGCATAGAGAATAAATTGGAAAAGATTATTCTGGTACTTGAGAGACTCCAAAAGAAAAAAGATATGTCACATTTTGGATACCTATGAAAGCAGAATCCTCTTCCTCATCCTGCCCAAAGAAGGCACTCAGCAAATTCATTATCTTGTGCAATATGCTGTTAGACACAGAGAAGGAATTTTACCTCAAAATAAACAGCAGCAACAGAAAACAGAATAGTGTCATTTCTTGACAGAGCCTAGATCCCAAGTTTGTCTCAAAACAAGTGCAACCTGATGGTTTTCCAGGTCATCATCTGTTTAGAGTTTTGTTTTGTTCAGTAGCTATAGCATGACAAATCCAACCTGAAGACAAACTGAAGACTGGATGACATTTAACTCTTTATCTTCTGGTTTTTTTTTTACCTTCCTTATGCAAGGTATCCTACTATAGAAGAGTAGGAAAACACTCTTTAACCTAGTCAAATCAGCGTCTAGCAAAGAGGCCACAAGGAGTTTTACTTTACATTTAGATTTCATGTCATGTTTCTACTCTGCCAAATTCTTCTCTGCATTTGAGAGGTGTGCTTGTTGTTTTGTGCTTGAAGCCCTCCTTAAGGATTACTTTTTGTTACCTGTAGTTCAGATCTCTGCTTTCCTTCAGAAGATCTGCTGGCAACTCAAGTCTGAAGAATACCTTTTGATTTGTAGCACACTCGTTTTTCATTGAGCTTCAATTTTTGGTGGAGTTCTTCCTGTGAACACATTCAGGTACACGAACACCTAAAGGTTTTGCACAAACCTCTGTCTTGGAAAAAACCAAAGTGCCTTTGCCCAATCGAGAATTCTCCACTATTGATTGGCATTCAAATACAGATACATGAGAGGTATTCAGCAGACTGTTTTCATTATTATTGAGAATAATTTGTTACAACCAAGTGGGGTAGTAATTTGTAGGCATAAATGATGGACCTATTGTGCGTAGTTTTCCCCAAGGGTAAATGCTTGAGGATACACTTGGTTTTGCCTGCAATTCCTGTTGCCATTTGTTACTATGAAAATACATTGTAAGTCACAAGAATGTTTTTCAAATGGGTGAAGGCACAAACCACTTGCACACTGCCAAAAGGTTTTTTCTTCTTGCATGGATGGAACAAAATGTTTAAGATGCTTCCTTCACTGTTATCTGTGTTGGAATTAGGGAATACTGAATGTTATCGTTGTGTCTAACCCACTGAAAAGAGATACCTGTATTCAGACCATATCTGCTTTAAGAGCTGTAGCCCAAGGGTATGTTTGTATTCCATCGAGAGAGGCAGCACCCTCTACCTGTCATAGTTCTGAGCTCTCTCTCTTGTTGTTTTCTTGCAAATTATAATTTATTAAGCCCAGTTTCTAGATTAAATGCTGTCCTTTGCAGAAGAACTTTTTAATCACTTCTTACTGATTACTTCTTGCTCTTTCATCTGCTGTTTCTTTCAGAAATGATATGTGTAATTTTTATATTACTTTAGTATCTGAGAACTCTAGTCATGACCTGAAGTCCCTTGTTCTCCACCTCACAGGAGAAAGGTCTCTACTGCAAGTAGACCAGTTTACGTAGCAGTTACATCATTCAGCAGAGTTTGAGTGAGAAAGAGCTGAGCCCATCTCAAAGATTCTGTTACAAGCATGTAGCCTTCAGTGTTAGTCTTCATTGAAGCACCCTTGCTTATTGATTGCTTTCTTCTCTACATTCTCCAGGATATAGAGCCTTTTAGGGGAATATCCTCCACCTTTTGCTCATAATGAGGTGGTTGCTTGTTTGTATGGAAGATGCAAATGTTCCCAAGCGGTAGGCTGTAGGGCATCTATCTTGGGGGGGTTTATGCACCCAGAATCAATTTGGCATATAGGGTTATCCTTGCCCACAACTAGAGCTACATTAAAGAGTTCTCTAACTGGATGATTATTATATTGATAAAGGAATGGTGCATATTTTCGCCCATTGTTCTTTTCAGTTTGCAGTGTGTCAGTAGATACTCAGGGGAATCATCTCCAAGCCTGCAAAGTGAAGAAAGCCACAAAGATACTTCATACTGCTTTTTCCCACATGGGTTATGAGCACCGATGTGCATGGGGTTTCTATCCAAATGCAGATAAAGGAAGTGAGCTGAAATACTCAAAGTAATTCTGCAGCCCTGTTGACTTAAAAATAACCATAATGAGTTCTTACAGGGCTGGCCAGCATGTGAGGTGTTTATTGCAGTATCACTAGAGATAACCAGACAGGAAGTGATTCAGGAACATGCTGAGGAATGTTGCTGCTGTAGTAGTACAGTGACCTTGCTCCTAAGATTTATTTTGTGTATTTTACTCCCAGTGGCAGCTGCTAAATGATAACAGGAACTTTATAGTTTTGGTAAGCATTTGGAAGTAGTGGGATGTTCACGGGGTTTAAGGAAGGCTTTGTGACTCTCGCTTGCTGCTGGGTAGAGCCTGTTTCATTTGGATTGCCTTACTTTTACAGGTCTGTCAAATATTTTGTTGTTAAAAGTGTTTTAATGTGAAGAGTTCTTTTGGCCAGTTACTTGTTCTGCTTTTTAGCTGCTTCAGGAATCTTTATTTCTATTTTTTCTGTTCTCTTGCAGACAATGTCTGTGCTGTTTCAAGGAATATAAGCATTTGGAGATCTTTAACCAAGTAGTGTGTGCGCTTATTAACTTAGTGATTGCCCAGGTTCAAGCTCTGCGGGACCAGCTCTGTAAACATTGCACTATTAATCTCGATTCGACATGGCAAGATCAGAGTAATCATGCTGATGAGCCCCTGAATGTAGAAAGAGAGTCTCATGAAGAAGAAAATGGAGAACGGCAAAAATCTATAGAGAAAAAATTAGATGCTGCAAGAACTTGTATCCTGACAGAGGAGGAGTCTGCAAAGAACACCGATGCTTTTAGCTTATGGAGCACTGATGAGAAGGAAAAGTTGTTGCTGTGTGTGGCAAAAATCTTTCAGATTCAGTTTCCTCTGTACACTGCTTATAAGCATAATACTCATCCCACAATAGAGGTATATCTTCTCTTTATGTGTATATTGAATGGTTTTATTCTCTTTAATAAGTAGACTGTGTGTGTGTGGTGGTAGTTGCTTTCACACAGGAGGGGCACATTCTGCCCTCCTGTTGACTGCAGTAGAACTTTTCAGAGAAACTTGTTAAATGACACATACTCTTATACTTTCTTTAAAATATGCTTAATTGTTATAGGTAATATATTGATAAGTGTTGGATGGAACTGTACACTGAATTATTGTACTGTTTAAATAACAGGAAGGCAAAAAGGGGACTATAGCGAAGCCTTTCTTCCAGAAGGTAACCCATTAATAGTTTACTAATTTCTTTTCATTACAGTCTATGGTGCTAGAAGCAAAGCTTCATAAACTAAACTTTGTGCAAGACCAAACTTACTTGTTGGAACTGCTGTTTAATTGACTGGAATAACTGTGCTCTACACAAGTAGCTTTGTTCTCTGGTGCTGATTTTCCTCTGTGGTATTTGTTATGGCTACCACTCACATTTTCCGTCTTTTCTTCTGAAAAGAAAAAAAACAGCAAACAAAGAAAAAGCTCAAAAATCCTTCTATGTTTAATTCAGTTTCTGAAATGAAATACGATGGTGTTAGCATTTCCTAATTGAAACAATGCAGTTCTTTGAAAGGTTGGACTTTGATCCAACTTGTGGTAGTCTCATAACAAATAAACAGTTCTTGTACAGTATTTGTATGCAAAGAAGATGTGAATTTAGCTATTAAAAAAGCTTCTATCCAACAAACTTCTGAGAAAGTCAGAGTTAAAGTACGGGTAACTCAGTCTTAGTTTCTGCTTTGCAAGTTTTGAGAGTTCTGTTGGGGCTAGAAGTGGTTAAGTTTGCTTTTTAAGCCTAAGTCCAAAATCAGAAGATACCAAGTCATCCATAATTTTTGGTTATATATGTGAGGCTGGTCACAAGATATGATCACTTCTTGGTGAGTGAATCCTGCCATATCTGACAATAAATTTAGTTAAAACCTGTAACACAGTGGGGGTTTTGGGTGGGCTGGATTTTGGTTTCTTGTCTTATTGTAGAATCCCAGACTGGTTTGGGTTGGGAAGGACATAAAGCTTCTCCAGCTCCAACCCCCTGCCACGGGCAGGGACACCTTCCACTAGAGCAGGTTGCTCCAAGCCCCTGTGTCCAACCTCGCCTTGAACACTGCCAGGGATGGGGCAGCCACAGCTTCTCTGGGCACCCTGTGCCAGCGCCTCAGCACCCTCACAGGGAAGAACTTCTGCCTTACCCCAAAATATGTGTTACCAGGGGTTGTTTTACAAATATACATGTGTAGAAAAATGAGGCAAAGGTAGGATTTGTGGATTTCAGGTTTCCCATTGCTCAATCTGGCCTGCCTTTTAAACTTCCACCAGACATAAATAAATCTGTAGTTCAGCCTCTGCAAATAGGAACTGGGGAGGGTAGATCCATCTTGTCAGTTAAGTAGTCATTGATTTATGTCTTTTAAGTGCTTTATCTTTTGTGCTCCCATGGGGCACCTACCGAAACCAGCTTCATAGGAATACGCAATGAACAATTCTGGAGCAGCTTTTCTATGTATAGGCACAATTGCTTCTTTTTAATGACAATTTCATATATTTTTTTTTTTTTTTGTTCTTCTCTTTCAATTTCACGTCCAAATGATAAAAGAAAATCTCAGAGTGCCTGGTGGGATTTCTCTTTTCACTTGATGTGCAGCCATAAAGTGTTTTGGACACAGATGTGCTGCAGATTGCTGTACTGTAACTGGCTATCACTCTAGACATACCAGTATATCTAATTTGAATTATTGAATACATTCATTAGCTATCCTAAAAACATCATTTAAAGGAAGCTGGGATGGAAAAATACTTTCCTGAGGTAATAGACAAGTGAGGGAAGAGTTCTCTTACGTTTCTGCTAGACTTTTTGTGTTGCCAGGTATGGATTACAGAGGTATCTGCCAGATTTGTGGTGCACCTCTTCCCTTTCTGGGGGGATATGTTTTGTTTGCATTTGAAAGGTCTGAACATCCATCATCTTTCTCACAAACTGAGACTTTTTTTTGTATCTAGGACACACCAGAGTTCTGTTATTCTAAAGCAGTAACATCAGCTGGTTTAATGTCAAAACTTCTGCTACCATGAGTAACTCATTTACTGAGGTTTAGCATTCAATTTTGCATTTCAGTCTAGAGCACATCTTAGCTGAATTGAGACAATTATTAGTCCCAGTAATGGGAACACTTTTTGGTTTAGATCAGGCTGGAACTCAGTCCTCAAGGGATCATAAAAGAAAACCCCCTGGTTAAGTGCCTCTGTACTTACAAACTCAACAGATTCCTGAACAGACCAAACCAGACAAGAATTCCTTGGGAGAAGCTGGTGTAGCTCTCCCCCTCTCTCTAAGCATTTCTTCTGCCCTGGAAAAAGGGGCATTTTCTGATGTAAAACAAACTCCTGTCCCCAATTTCTCTGTCTTCAGAAATTCCAGATTCTTGAGATGAATTTACACAATTCCATTGAGTCATCACATCCAGTAAGGGCTCACTTTGCCTAGAAATGGCCAATTAGGCTTTCACAGGGTATTACTACCTCCTGGTAAGGATTAGCAGTCAATATTGCTGTTAGCCTTTGCTCTCTAGACACCTCCAAGATCGCTGTTGTTAAGGACAGGAGACAAGTCTTGAAGTCTAATCCTCTTACCAGGTGCTTGTCAAAGCCATTTTACACTTGACCATCTAGTGGAGAAGAAAAGCATTGGTGTGAAAGCAGGAGGTTTTCCCTAGTGTAGGAGTTCACGAAGTTGGATGAAAATGAACAACAAAGCAATGTCTGTTGGTAGTCAAAGGGTGTCTGCCTGTATATGATTCTATAGATTCTTTCCTTCATATATGTGGGTAAAGAATTATTTCTGTCCCTCACACCGCTTCTAAAGTGGGAGTGTGAAGACCATGGAAACCTGATGGGTAGCCAGAAGGGCTGTGGACTCAAAAGCAAAAGTTGCCTTGAACAAGTGACCTTTTCAGAGGGCAGAAGGGTCCCAGAAATACACTGTATATGAGCAGAGTGAAACTACATCACGTGGAAGTAACTCTAGCATACTGACAAGTGTATACTCTTTGACTTGTGTTAGCATGAGTATGAGTCTTTATAGAGTGAATGTTTGTCTCAACTTTTCTTAAACTGATGAGAAACCTAATGAAAAATGTCTCTCTGCTAAGTTTGGGTATCTAAACCAACACTATTAGTTGCAGCCAGTGACAGGTCAACCCACTTCAGGGCATAAATACTGAAACAATCTGTAAAGATAACATCTGGAAACACACCATTTGCTTCTGTTGAAATTTACCACTGTTTTTGGTGCTGGGAGAGACCTTTGTGTCTATTTTCATTCCAAACAATTAAAATACTTTTATAGCAAGATTGTTGTTGTACCTCAGCTAATACATTTTATCGTAGAATCGTGGCATGGTTTGAGTTGGAAGGGACCTTAAAGCCCATCCAGTGCCAACCCCCTGCCACAGGCAGGGACACCTTCCACTAGAGCAGGTTGCTCCAAGCCCCTGTGTCCAACCTCGCCTTGAACACTGCCAGGGATGGGGCAGCCACAGCTTCTCTGGGCACCCTGTGCCAGCGCCTCAGCACCCTCACAGGGAAGAGCTTCTGCCTCAGAGCTCATCTCAATCTCTCCTCTGGCAGATTAAAGCCATTCCCTGTGACCTGTCTCTAAAAAGTCCCTCTCCACATTTCTTGTAGGCTCCCTTTATGTACTGTGAGGCTACTTCAACGTGTCCTGATGCAATGGTGTTTTTTAAAGCCAGATTAGATTCCTTTGAGGTATTTACGTATTTCCTTATAAACTTGATCTTAAGGAATTCTCAGTGTCTGTTCTGTTTCACATCTGCAAGAACAGAACTCGTGATTCCAGACTCGGTCTCTGTATTACCAGCTTTGCAGGACTCGGGTAACAGACCTTTATGAGTTTTTGATTTCTGTGTTTTAGTAACTGTAGTTCAGTTGACAACAAATCTCTATTTTATTCAAGAAAACTAATAAAATTTCTCACATTATTTCTGCATAAGTGTTCATGAGCAGAGTGCTCAACACCTTTTCTTGCTACTTGAAAACATACCACCTACTGGCTTCAAAGCTGTTTTAAAAATAACAGAGTATCACGAGTTCAGGCATGACTTAGAGTTCAGCAGAAGGAAAAAAAGGGAAGAAATGCTTAGCTAGAATATGAGCACATTGAATAATTCAAACTTGTATCACACTTAATCCATCCAAAATTGCTTGCCTCCAGCATCCCCTGGTACAGTTTTAAGCAGCTTACTCCTACATAGCTATTTGAAATATAGTCAAGAAACTTCATTTTAAAAACGAACTTTACATTAAACTTACATTTGATGTGTGAATATGAGACCTGGGTGTTTGGCATAGAGGGATGGGGAGGAGAAGAATGCGTGCTGTAACTCCCTGCAAGTATCCATGGCAATGTCGTGGTTTTACAGTCACACTTAATGATACCTTCAGTGCCCTTCTGCCCCCAGCCCATGTGCAAGATACACACAAATATGTGTTACAACCCCAGTAAAGAAAACTCCTGCTTTATACTGCCCAGCGAGCGGATGTTATGGACATTAAAAAGAGAAGCTATTTTTCCAAACCCTTTCAGTTTTATGCTTTTAGAAAATAGATCTCTTGTTGCAGCAAATAGCTTGCAGATTGATAGGGTGATACAATTCCTTCCCCCTCTTCAGTTAGCTTAATCCTGTATGAAGTGTGACATTTATTTCCTATGATGTGTTTTGTTATATATGAAAGAATATAGTAGTTGAAGGTAAAGAGTTTTAATATTCTAATGGGAATTAATGGTTTGACAGTTTAGCCTCTTAATACATTAAAAGTGGGATTGTAGAACATCCTACACTTCATCTGAATGCAGATGTTTGGATAGATGTCTCATCTTTATGCAAAAATTGCATTAGAAGTACCTAGATTGGCTCTGTTCTGTAATTCTCAGGCTGGTGTGCAGCCAGTGTGCCAGACTATCCCCTTGCAGTATTCCTGTTGAAGAAATTGATGATCCGAAGGTGGGGAGGGGGGCATTGAGGAATAATCTGTTCATCCAGCTCTTGAGAGCTACTGCTGAGACACTATCCCAAGTGTATATTTGTGTGCTTATAAATACATCTTAACACAGGTATAATAATAAACTAGAGAAGTACATTTTGCAATGTAAAAATGGAGCAAAGCCTCAGCTTCTGTCTTCCTCTAAATTAGGATTTGTTTTTTCTGTTAGTTGACTATAACATTTGTTAAAGGTCAGTTGTTTTTATTCTACAAATGTGGTTTTATTGCTTCAGTTAATTTCATCCTTTTTCTTTTTAAACAGGATATTTCTGCTCAAGAAAGCAATATATTAGGGGCGTTCTGTGATATGAATGTAAGTTGTCCATTTCTAAGTAGGTTCACATTTCCTAGACGCTTCCGTAGCCGCGTACACTCCTCTGCATAGATTTGTGTTGTACTAATGTAGCTTTAGAATTTCCTCCATGTCTGATCTAGTGTTAATTGTTTAAATTCTTCTCTTTTTCCCCCTATTTCTAGGATGTAGAAGTACCATTGCACTTGCTTCGTTATGTTTGTCTGTTTTGTGGCAAAAACGGCCTTTCCCTCATGAAGGATTGTTTTGAATATGGAACCCCCGAGACACTGCCATTTCTTATAGCACATGCATTTATTACAGTGGTATCTAATGTAAGTATTGTCTTTAAATTGGTTAACCTTAAACATGAAAAGTAAAAGGACTGAAGTCTGGAAGAATCCTGTAGGACCAGGGAGGGAGAAAACCCTTAGATTTTCCTTGTTAGGAACATGACATTTGCTGGTCCACCTAGCACTTTGTCATCTAAACCTTGTACATCTCCTGCATTTAGATATGAAGATTGTAACAGCTCCAGCAGATACTTACAAGAACATTGTCAGAGATCATTTCTGTCCCTGAAATTGTGTCATGGAAATGTTTTAAGCTTCCTCAGGTTATATTAACTTCTTATCTGTTTCCTATTTGGCATAAAGGAAACGCCTATGGATTTCTTTTCTTCCAGTTTCCTGCAATTTTATATCGTTACACGTGTTTGTAGTGTAGAGGTAACTACCTTTTATTTTCACTTAGCTTTAGAATATGTATCGTTCATCACTTCTCCACTTTGAAATACTAGTGATTTTGAACTAGTAGAATTGTGAAATGATTTTAGCAGAGATTTTAAGGAGATTGGTGATAGAAATAAAAACCAGTCTCTGAAAAAGGACATATGGAAACTTAGTGTAATGTGAGAATGTGAAATAGTGACCTGTCTTGTAGGTGTTACATGTGGCCAAAAAGGAGAACAGTAGTTCGTTGCACCTTGTAGGAAGTGAGTTTGATGTAATTTTGACATTGATTGCAATTTTAAATACTTAAAATCAGATCCTTCCTTCCACACATCTTCCCTTCTTCCTTGTTGCTGTTACTGACCAGCCAGGATGATGTTCTAAAGAAGTGTTGTAATATATTTGCATAGAGGGAACCAGTGACCGAACTAAAGCTGGTGCTGGTGTTCTATATCACTCACTCCTGATCCGTTTAGCGTAATGGTTCTTAACTTGTAGGTCAGAGAACAAATGAGTAAGGCCATGGTATGTTCCCTTCCTGTAAGCTTGCACAGGAGGACTGTTGCAGGACCTCTGTATGTGAAATAGCAGAGCTGTGTACCTTCTGGCTTTTTCTGTGTGATCTGATGAGCTTTCAAGTGATGATCTGATGAGCTCTTCATCTCTAGCTGTTGTCAGTGCAACGTAGAGTCTTCATCAAACCATCTGCTGAAAATGTATAGTCTTGTAGGTTATTCTGGTTTAGATTTTAGTCGTGGAACCAAATGTTTTTGCACGCTGGAATTTTGGTTTACTTTTTTGTGAGAATGGGCAGAACTGTTCTGAACAATGAGTGGCAGCTCCCTATCACACCAGCATTTGTTTTCAACAAGCATTCTGACTGCAAATCCCATTTCCTAGGTACCCCATAGATATCCCAAATCCTAGATATCCCATACCAGTGCATGGTTATAAACTGCATCTGCTTTTCTTCTTTGTCCCTTTTTCAAGTCTTTATTTTTCTCCACATAGATTATTTTCTTTATTCATAGTGATGTGCTCTAACCAGAATTCTTCTCAGCAAAGTTTCTCCTTCCATATAATTACTTAGCAACTTTGCATTTATCTTTTGTTCTAGTAGGTAATACATTTAGCTGTCTCTTGCTGCTATTTGAGATGAATGCAGTTGTTAATCCTGCCAGCTAAAATTAAATTCAAGCCAAGCCAAGCCATAGCCAGTAGAAATACCGTTTCTTCAACCTCTTCCAGCATTATATCTTTTACCATTCCACTTGAATATTTCTTTTGAGCTCTGCCTGGCTTTGCTGGCAAATCCATGTGAGTTAGAGGAAAACTGGTTTAAAACAATTCCTATCTTTAGATTTTTCCTGTCAGTTCACTACAGAATAAGGAAATGTTTTATGTGTAATGTGCTTTATTCATCCACTTCCTGCATTTTGGTGTCACTCAGTGAACTTGTTAGCAGTGCTTCTGACTTTCAAATGCAATATGTTCATTAATTCCAAATGAGGCAGCTAATGTTTTTTGACAAAGTACATTTTACCTTGCTGGTACTAAAAAAGAAAGAGTTTTCTCTCCCTCTACAATGATGCATAAGCTTCTGATTTTGATGTAATGTTTCTCTTTC